>NC_039248.1:26144027-26356527 GCF_003368295.1 Carassius auratus
AAAACATTACCGTCTACAGCCGCCAGAGGGCGCTCTATGCTGCCAGAGATGCTGCTCAGTGCTCCTGTAGTCTACCAGCGCCCTCTGGCGGCTGGAGACGGTAATGTTTTCTCTTGACTTTTAGTTCTAAATGAATGCGACTTATAGTCCAGTGCGACTTATATATTTTTTTCCTCATCATGACGGATTTTTGAACTGATGCGACTTATACTCAGGTGCGACTTATAGTCCGAAAAATACGGCAAATTAATAATAAATATCATTCGTAATTTTTTTCATCTATTTAAAAACATGAAACAACAAATTGCTTAAACTGTTGTATTTGAACATTACTGTATGTTGCAGGAAATACAGATTTGGATATGGAGACTTGGTTTTCATTCCTTACTGTAAAAATCTTTTAATTTTCTCTTAATTTCTAGTGAAAAGCTTTGCACTGAAGTTATAGTATTAACTAATAATTTACTACAAATAATCCATGAATGTAAGATGATAGAATAAAGGGGCTAATGTAGTTTGTTGTGATTGTTTTAGGGGGGTCCGATACCTCAGTAAGAACTGCAAAGAGCGCTTTGTTCTGATCGGAGACCTGCTGAGTCAGGAACAGCTTGATATAGCGTTACTACAGGAGGTAAAACACATTAAGAGAAGCCTCTTCTCAGTTTAAACGATTGATAATCATTGAATTAACTGTTTGAACAAAAAGGAGCATAAATGTTAGTACGAGATTTTACTGTGATTTAATTTTTTTCTGGGGCTGTTTTGTCCAGGTCTGGTGTGAGAAAGACTTTCTGTTTTTAAAGAAGAAGCTTAACAGCGTCTATCCGTACTCCCATTATTTTAAAAGGTCAGTCGAGATCTATAATGTATGAAAATGACACATAACATTTTTACAAAAGGTTCTTGAAATGCACAAACCGATATGATTAAGGACACCGATAAAGATGAAACTTGTCATCTTCAGTGGATTTATAGGGAGCGGACTGGCCGTGTTTTCCAGACATCGAATACATGATGCCTTTCTATACAGATACTCATTAAATGGATATCCATACATGGTGAGTCTGATCAGGTGCATGCACGAACATCCTGCTCTTCTACTTAATTAAATATAAAAATAAAGGAGGAGTAGCATTTAATTCAGTAATGCAGTTTAACACAAGCCATGATTGTTTCCTGTACTGTATGTATAACCTAGCACACTATTAAATAACATATTGCTTTTATAAAATACTAACGATTGTACATAATAAAGCATGATCCACTATTTGTGATCCTAACCTAACCTAGACCATGTGTAAAGTAAACAGTACACCCATTATAGATCCAGACGGTTGTAAATAAACCAATTTTTATGCTGCATTTATGTGGCCTCAGTTTCCTCTCTCGGTGTCAGAGATGGGTGCTTTATCTGATGCCTTGTTAATGATCAATTCTTATATCAGGCTCAACATGGAGACTGGTTTGGTGGTAAAGCCGTCGGGAAGGTCTTGCTCAACATCAGTGGCCTGAGCGTTCATGTATTTGTCACTCATGTAAGTTCATGCAAAATGTGTTATTTATAGAGCATTATAGTATTTGTTACTGTTTATTATATTTTAATTTATTATAGTATTAGTATTATTTTTTTTTTCATTTTAAATTTAGTTTGTGGTAAGTTTATTTTGTGCTTTTTTTTATTCTTTTAAGCATTTTTATTAGTTTTTTAATTATTCTTTTTTAGGTTCTACTCTGTGTTACAGCAGTTTCTTCTCTTTGCAGCTGCATGCAGAATATTGCCGAGAGAAAGACTCGTATCTCCCGCACCGAGTGGTTCAAGCCTGGGAGCTGCAACAGTTCATAAGGTGCTAAACGTCTGCTATATTTAGCCATGGCCGCAGGTTTATTTTGAGACTCATATAGGTTTTAATTGCACAGTTCTTCGATAACAGCCTCTTTGCAAAACTACATCAGGTTACACCAGATTCAGAAAGCAGTCAGTACTAAAAAGTGCTGCTCAGCTTTTGAGATCACACTGAACTGGACAATAGTTTTGTTGAAAATATCTCACAGCTCTGACTTGTTAAACTTCTCAGCTCACATATATAATGCTAACGACTGGTTGTCTTTTTTAATGAAGGCACACTAGTGCTGGAGCAGACGTGGTGATTCTGGGTGGAGATCTGAACATGCACCCGGACGATCTCGGCACCAGACTGATGAGGAACTACACAGGACTTCAGGACAGCTTCAGTGAGACCGCTCACTTTGATGTCAGTACTGTAGCGTGATGCTGCCTGCTTTCTCATAATGACTGAGTGTGTGTGTAATGAAAAGTGCCCTTGGTTTCTAAATCATGATTTATGACAGCCATCCTGTCATTGTTTCAGGGATGTGAGGAGGGACACACTCATATATCTGAAAACCCATTCACAAACACAGATGGGCTTGTTCCATTTGGAGGAGGAGTCCGGATAGACTACATCCTGTTCAAGGTAAATATTAGATACTTGTTGGGTTTTCTACTGGCTTTTATTATGAAGTGGTCTTTTCTGTTTTTAAGCAGTGTTTTTCTAATCCTCATACTGTTGCTTATGCTCCAGTTCAGTCATTTAAACAAAAGTAACTCAAGACACGAATGACAAAATATTCAAACAAATTAACAAAAGTATTACTTCCATGTCAGATCTGTTTAAAACTGCTTTCTTTACCCGTATGTTTTTGAATGAAACAGCACTGTTTTTCTGGCAGGGATCAGGGGAAGTGGATGTGAGCTGTGAGTCTTTGTCCACCACTAAAGGCCCTGTTCCTGGACATCCCTTCCCTTACTCTGATCACGAGGCTCTCACAGCCGAGTTCCTGTTTACACAGACCACAAAGGGAAATGAGTGCTCAAAGAGACAGTCTGGATGTGTTTCAGGTATTTGCTCTTCAGGATATTAGAATATAACATACACGCATTTTTGCTTCAAAAACAAAACTTCTTGCCAATAAACTAATGCTCTGTGCTTTAATAAAGTTTGAAAATTGTCTGCTTGGGTTTGCTTGCTTGTTTTTTGGATATGCGATGTGCTTTAAAGGAACAGTGCCCCTAAAAAAAATATGAATTACCCTATCTCATATTGCTCAAAACATACATGAATGAATGATTAAGTTAATAATTAAATGAGTAAAAAATTATGCTTTTTGAAAATGAATTTGATTCAAAATACAGCAAAAACAATAATATTGTGAAACATTGTTACAATTTAAAATAATTGTTTTCTGTTTGAGTATATTTTAACATGTAATTTATGCAAGGTTGTATTTTCAGCATCATTATTCCAGTCTTCGGTGTCATATGATCCTTCAGAAATCATTCTAACATGTTGGTTTGCTGCTCAAAATCTAACTGAACTCAAACATTTAAATGTTAGTGTATGGTTTTCCATTCTGTCACTTTCTTTCTTTCTCAGATAAGCTTCCTGAGCTGGTCAACACAGTCAATGAAGCTCGTACTGAAGTCAAGGTGGGTCTCCACTGCGCTGAGCGCATGCGCTACACAGCAGCGCGAACAGGCATTATGGGTCTTGTCCTGTTAGTGCTTGAGCTAGCAATCGCTGCCATCCCATTGTTTGCTCTGGGAACTGAACAGCCCTTTCCCAAAGCCTCTTTCTACCTGCTGGGGGCGCTGTGCTTTGCCGTCCTCCTCTCCACACTCTTGCTGTACGTCTTTTACAGCATCGAGGTGAAGGCACTGCAAGGCACTGAGGACCAGATGAGACTGGCACTAAGTAGCTTTCAAGAACAGCTTAAGGAGTCCCCCAAGGTTTTATCCTCAGACCATTTGCGAAAGCCACTAGACGGCAAGGATTCCGTTCATTTGTAGCCAGATAGTTAAACCAAGTGTGACATTTGAATGGAATTAGAGCTTTTCATAATTATAACCACTGGTGGTGGTTGAGGAGATTCCCCCTTTCTATGTAAAGCACTTTGAGTGCCCAGAAAAGCGCTATATAAATGTAAGGAATGAAATGTAAGGAATACCTGGGAGCAAAGAAACCAGAAAATAAGACAATAAGTTTGTAAAATCATTATTTGTATGACAGATTACTTATTTATTTCATAATGGTCTTCAACCAGGGTCACAGAATGACTTAACATCATATATATGTATAGTAATTAAAATAATACATATATGGTTAATTTACACATACACATACTTTCGTTTTTCACTTTCATTAACATTGTTATTATTAATTTTACAAATAACAATTTAAGTGTATTATTTAGTTATCTAAATTAAAATTTTAACGATACATAATCTCAAGATGTAAATTGAAATCATTTTTTGTTTTTATCTTCCAGAGCATAGTTTAAACAAACACACACACACAAATATGTGCCACTAAAATAATATAGTGTTCTATATAACTTAAAATATCAAAACTCATAAAGGTTAAAAGCCACTGCTTTAGAAAAATGGACCAGAGTAAATGGCATATGAAAGCGTATAATCACTTGCTAATTGTCTTTGCTAACGCTTGTAAATGGAGACCTGCTGGGCAGGCGTTTCTGTCCCTTATTTGTTAAATGTTTCCAATCATGAGTTTGTGATGTTTTGTGCATTCATTGTGAACGGTTAAGCTTATGTCCATGATGAGACTGTTTTGGGAAACCAGAACCATCTTCAGTTATTTTCAGTTACTGTTTGAGAAAGTCAAGCGGAGAAGAATAAAACCATACAGTGTACTGTAACCACTATTAAATAGTTTGGTCAAACCACTCCATTACTGTTTATCTTCCTTTTGTTCAACCTCATGTCTCTCTAATGTAATGTTTATTACATAACTGTACCTTTTATAAAAAGAATAAACAATGCATATCAATCTTTCAGCAATCTAGTGTTTTTATTTGGTTTCAATGTGTTCTACTTGCCACAAGAGTGCAGTGTTGGTCAAGAATTATTAGAATCTTTCGTAACTTCAAAAATTGTTAATGGTAGCAGTTATTACACAAATATACAGTATACTGTCAGATGCTACATTTAGTAGTTTGTGTAAATAACATTTCACATCCTTCTCAAAATTTTAATCTGTAAACATGTTAAACTAGTGATATTTGATAGAGATCCAGATATTTGTGTATATATAACTAAAGTACTTTTTTAATTGTGTGGTTATTTATTCGATCTTAAGTACAAGAAGAAAAAGTGACCTCTCCTTCTCTTTGTACCTTAAGAATAGGACCAATCCAAAGACTTTCCCATTCACCGTCTTAGAGAGTGTATGCTGTCATGTGCTGTTGACATGTTCTAACATCAATAATGATACATTGTGGAGCGGGACCTGCCCATGCAGATGACTCGGTGCAGTTTTGTCATGGGTGTGGCAGGATCTGCTGTCTCCACATGTGTTTTTATTAATGCAGTCTGCTCTGCTGATGAGTCCTCACCTTAGTCATGGAGGTTCTCAGCAGTTGTGCTCATGCATGGCCTCAGGACTGCACTTAAAAGGTCTTTGTTCATAAGAAAACAATGTCTTAATTTAATACTGTAGGTAGAAAAACATGTTTATAATATCTGCAGTGGTAGTGAAGCACTGAAAGTGGGACGGTACTGTGTAGACGCCCTTTCTGATGGGCAGTTCTCCTGCAAAACTGGATTGGCAACTTTTCCCTAGTAACTGATTTGAGGGATAGTACAATAATACATACAATTATTTAGTTGAATGAAAAGTAGAAATGTATATTAATTATGTTAGTATTAAATATATATTATTAACAATGTAACTTTTTTTGCTTTTGATGCAAAGCAGCTTTTTTATTTAAATTTGTTTTATTTAATTTGTAGAATATGTTAAAACTGTAACCAAGTGTAGTATAGTTGTTAATGCCATATACTTATGGTCATATATACTGCACAATAAATGTATATAAATCAATGTTTTACATTACAATAATGCACTGTATTTAATGAATGCATTATTCTATTGAGCTATTTTAAATAAAAATGACACAACCACAAAAATTGTATTAGTCGTGTTGATAGGAATAGTTTTAATATAAATTAATATTTATTTTAATTGTATAACTTAATTAAAATGCTAAAATACTCTAGATGTAAATTGTAATCATATTTCTATAGTCCCCTATAACTATTGTTTTTAATTTAACAATAAATACAGTTCTTTTAAAATAACTTCTGGACTCCGGAAAATTTCATAATGCTGTATTTAAGTACCAATGTGCTTCATTCTTATATTTATCTTAAATACTACATCTTTTATTTATATATTTATTTTTATCTGATTTTATTATATTTTTATAATGATTATGATTGGCTGCTTAATTTCAATATCATCTCGTTCTGTTATCATTTATATAGGGTTTATATATTTTCTAGCGGAAGGTGCCACTTAATGAACACTTTTAATGGAGAATTGTATCTTTCGATATTTAATGATGTAGCCTTTTAAATGTGTAAAAGCCACCGGACTCTTTAAAATGCTCTTTTAAAATGTTTTGTTAATAAATACACCTGTGCGTTGTGCCTATAATATAACAACGTGCCTGTTATAGCAACGCCCTTTCCATAATATTATGAAAATTGGACCCTTTTAAAGTATATCTATTATCTTTATTAAAAGTGACGCTTTGTTCTATCATTAATGAGCTATCTTGGTGTAATGAGGAGTGAGAGGAGCAGAAGAACAGGTGTTGGATGGGCGTCATGGGCGTGGATGAGGGCAGGACCAGGTGAATCTCTCCGTGAGTCAAACCCTGAATCAAACCCAGAGCAGCCAGACGGAGCAGATAGCTGGAGCTTTACGAATAGGACCTCACCTGTCTCTGGAGTGGAGACAAAAGGCAAAATGATGCCCGAACCTTTAAAATCGGCTCTGTCCCTCGGAGATGTGGAGGACACGTCCCTCGCGCTTCCGTCCGATCGCGAGCTGAGATCCGCGCAGCAGCGAGTTCTGGAGCAGGTTCACACCATCAAGAGGAGCAAGTCCAAATACAGCAGCAAAAGCGTGTCTGGTCTCCCGTCCCCCACCAGTGAGTGCACTTCAGCTGATAACACACCCTTCTTTACTTCTAATATGGGAATACCATGGTGTCCTTCTTCCCTGGACTTCATTTTCAAAAGCGTTCCATGGTATTGCCATGTTTTTTTCTGTGATACTACTCTATGGCTACTCTATACACTTAAATGTTAACAGTATGGAACGAGTATCGGACTTTTTGACACCATTTTTGCAAGTTCTATAGTAAATATGTAGGCGTACAAGCTGATGTCCGGTTTTATGCATGTAGTCTACTCATGCGTAACCATAAAATAATATATAAAATAATTCATAAAGTAATATTTTCGTATGGTTTTCAAGAAAAATGTGTCTAATTTTAGTCTTTTGATAAACAGCTTCTCATTATTTGTTTACTGGTAGTATAATTGTAGCCTATATTGAAGGTTAAAATCCTCTCTATATTTTTTATCATTTTTTATTTATTTATTTTGTCCCAAGAGAACAAAATAATTGATTGATACAAGAAGTGTGGAATTGTTTGATGGAGTTTTTTTCTAATAATAGCTATTTTTATTGATCGGTCAAACACAAGAGGACATTTAATAGTCATTTAATAGTTAAAAGAAATCACTTTTATTTTAAACACAGGTATTTGGGTTAATTCAGTCATGTTATGTAATGTATTTGCCTTTAAAATACTAGTCAGTCATATTTAATCATTTGATTAAACTGAATTTAGAAGTAAATTATACATGTTAAAATGCATTGATTCTATAAACTATTATCATTTATGGATAAATCATTATATGTACGTAATTCAATTCTGTGAAAAAGAGCGATTTCTTTTTCTCAAATTCACTTTCAGTCAGTGTTGGGGAAAGTTACTCTTAAAAGTAATTGATTACAATATTGTGTTACTGCCTAAAAAGGTAACTAATTACGTTACTTAGTTTCTTTTTATGAAAAGTAATGTTATGTTACATTTTTGTGTTGCTTTCAAGTTACTTTTTAAATATAAGCAGGGCTTGATTGTTTTTAATATAAGAAATTCTATTCATAGCACATTGAAAATCCACCCCCCCCCCCCTTTTTTTTTTTTTTACACCAAAACATGTAAAGAATAAACCTCAGGCTGAAGGAAAAGTAAATTCATGTCTGTACAGTACAACACAGGAGAAGACGGTTCAACACTCTTCAGCAACAAAAAAACTAAACAATGAAGCACCAATGATAATTACTAAATCAGTTTATTTTTGTGTGAGTGGGATGAATTAAATCACATTCACATTTAGTCTAGAACTACAGTAACATCATGTTCACACAACGCCTCTGTACTTCCCATTTCTCCCAGATTGGGGACAGGAGAATTGTCAGTCAATACATGGGAAAACAAAGTTTCCCCTGGTGTTACTTTTTTGAAAAAGTAACTCAGATATTTTCTTGTAAATTAAAAAAGTAATGCGTTACTTTACTAGTTACTAGAAAAAGGTAATCTGTTTAAGGAACTAGTGTTACTTGTAATGTGTTACCCCCAACACTGACCAAGGTATTTGGTTTCATTCAGTCATGTTAAATATTGTCTTTGCCTTTATATAACTAGTTAATTAAGAAGGACATTACACATAATAAACAGTCCGTCATTTCTAATATGAACTCTAATTGTTAATGGATAAACCACTTGCAAATTCAATACTGTAAAAAGTGAAAATGTGCACCAAAAAAATCACTTTTGTTGTAAACCAAGGTATTTGGTTTCATTCAGTAATAAAAAAATACTTACTTTGACCTGGATAAAGCCATAATAGAGTAACTTTTCAATAAAACCTGTTTTCAGAGGATTGTGATCTCTCGTTTTGTTGTAGACCACAGAAGTACCAAAAAAAAGTGTTGACCTCTGTAAAATACATACCTTACTGTATTACATGAAGATAGATGAAAGTTTTATATTTTTATTTTCATAATTCAAAATGTCCCCAATTTTATGCATATTTTATTTGTCATTTGTCATAATTCAATTGCAGGCCCTGAAAGTGACAGTGTTTTTCACGACTTCAAGTATTCTCCCGGCGCGTCTCACAGCGGCCCCTCGTTCAGCAGAGGAGGAAACATGACAAATGGGGTAAATGTCATCAAATATGTATATATATATGTGGATATAAACATTAATTTTTTCCATATGCACTCAGCATGTGTTTGCACATATGTCTTTGTAGATCATCAGGTGTGTGTGAACTAACTTTGCATCTCAGTTTCCCACGGTTGGGTGGTAAAACACACTTTTCCAATTTCAGGATGACAATGGAAACACGTTAAATGTCAAATGGTCTTTAGCTGGTAAATAATAAACTGGTTACACGTATATTTTTACAAATTCGAAATGCTATTCTTATAAAACAATAGTTAATATGAATTGAGAGCTGAAAAAAAACATCCATCAAAGACGTCAGTGGATGAAAAGCAGTTATATCTTCACCTATTTTGACATAGTTAGTCTGTAGTGTGTCCATATAGTCCAGTGTGTTTACTTTTATACTATTTGCATAAAAAAAAACTTGTTAAATTTTCTATATAGAGTTATGCAAGGAAATAACAGAAAAAGGCTAAATGAAAGCACTCCTCTCCTTTATTTTGTATGACTCATCCCAGTGTTGTATTACCAACAGTTTCTACGTACTGTATTCTGCCAACCCTTCTTTACATTTGGGCGTATCCCCTGGAATCTTAATGCCTTCTGTGTTTTTTAAATGGCTTGGTTTTTTTTTTTACTTCAGTGGAGCGTCTAATCCCAGCTGCATTGTGTTACTTAATTTATGCTTTTTTTAAGTGCATAAAACCCTGTTTTGACATTCAGCAAAAACAGTCTTGTCATTGATTTATTCACAAACATACTTTTACACAAATCATTCAGTTATTTTCTCACAAACGGCAATCTGTTGCTTCTTTGTTTGAATAGATGTAGAGCTACTTCACTTGAATTTTAATGCATTGACATGCCCATAGTTATACTTTCGGCTAACACTCTTGTTCAGGCAACAGTGCCATGGATTAAATTAAAATGATAGTTTTTTTAGCATTATAAAGTAACATTAGCATTGTATTTCTTTTCATTACAAATTGTCTATTTAGCATGAAAATTCAAGTGAAAAATCTAACCGTTTCTATCTCCAGACTATGCAGATGTGTTTCCACAATGTCCCCAGAATGCCTAATAACAATCAGGCCGGCGCCATGCACTTTTTGCATTAAAATCTTTGTATTTTATTTTTTTATTTATTTATTTATTTATTTATTTTTTTTTTACAAATTAGGATCTCAGCATTAACATATAAGTGCAAAATTTACTGTTGATTGAAGGTTGCATTCAGATTTTTTTCATTAGAAATTGTAATATCAAAATGAAACATTTAGTGAAAAATGTCTATGCGCAGACTATGATGTTTTCACTGTATAATTCCAGGATGAAGACTAAAGTATACACAGTCTGATGGCACTATGTAAAAAGTTTTATTTGCATTTAATTATATATTAAAATTGACTGTTGAATTACTTTTTTGCATTTCCATTTTTTAATGCCAAATTATCATATCAGCACAAGAGAAAAGGTTAATTTGTTTCTGTGTCCAGGGTATGCAAAGACAAGGCTTTGTGCGCCAGGCCGCCAACTCCCGCAGCTTCAGCGGTCAGCGGGTGACCAGCGGCCCCAGCAAGATCGATCGGCCCTTCTACAGCGCTACAGGCACCCTCCCTGACCAAACCCGGACCACTAACCAACTGTACAGCTACAAATCCACTCGCAGCGCTCCAGACCTGGGCTTCCAGTCCACCGGCAACACCGGGGCCAACGGCACCAATGTACGCACCCAAACCACCAGACAGACCCTCATCAGGGTGCCAAATACTCAACCTGCTCAGGCTTACGGAAATGGCAATGTCCCCAGAATGCCTAACAGCAATCAGGCCGGCGCCATGCAACGGACCGTGAGACGCCCGTCTTCCCTGCAGTCCAACGGAGAGTCCAGGATGTCCATGATCAGGACCGGACAGGCCAAGGACTTCTCTGGGTGAGTTTGGGAGTGTTACGATTATGATGTGATGATTGGTGACCGGTCTCTCACTCACTCGTTTGTTGATAGGATGAACTCAGAGAAGCTTCTGGCCGATATGACGATGCAAGACGCAATCGAGTATCTGTACAGCACAGATGAGAGCGTCCAGCTGTGTGGAGCCGCTTACATCCAGCACAGCACCTTCGCTGATGAAAAAGCCAAGCAAGAGGTCTGGACCATTGGTTTTACCATGTTTTTTAGGCATATACTGAAGAAATTATTTGTTTTTTTTGCATGGTATTTCTTTACGTATATTTGATAACCCTGTCAACACCATAGTATTTGAGTTACAGTTTATACCAAGGCACCATCTAATAAAATCATGGTATTTCTATAGTATATTTTTATGAGAATACCATGGTGTACAGTATCTTTGCATTGACAAAAAAAGTACCACGTTATAAATCAGGCTACCATCGTATTACATTATTTTTCAGACCTTGAAATAATGCTTTTTTTGTACATGGTGTTAACATGGTATTCCTTAAAAAATATTAGCATACTGTATAAATACTGTAGTATTTGAATTATACACCACAATACTGAATGAATGACAGATCAAAGTACTATGATTGTATTTCCATAGTATATTTTTATGACAATACCATGGTACATTTTCTATGGATTGCCAAAAATGTACCATACTATCACCATGATTCTTCTGGTATTGCCATGTTTTGTAGAAGTTATGTTTTTTTTATATTTACTATGGTTTTAACATGGTCTTCTTGTACATTTTGAATTTTACAGTGCCGTAAAAAGGTTTTTGCCCCCTTCCTGTTTTTTAATTTTTTGCATATTTATCACACTTAAGATTCAGATCATCAAACAAATTGTAAAATTACACAAAGATAAATAAAAAAAATTCATTTTTGAAATATTTATTTTATTTATTAAGGGAAGAAAGCTGCCCAAACCTACCTGGCCCTATGTGGAAAAAGTAAAAGCCTCCTAAATTTAATAACTGGTTGTGCCACCCTTTGCAGCAACAATTGCAATCAAGCGTTTATGATAACGGGCAATGAGTCTCTCACATCGCTGTGGATAAACTTTGGCCTACTCTTCTTTGCAAAATTGTTTTAATTCAGCCACACTGGAGGGTTTTTAAACATGAATGGACTGGTTAAGGTCATGCCACAGCATCTCAATTGAATTTAAGTCCGGACTTTGACTTAGCCAATCCAAAACCTTTTGTTTTTCTTGAGCCATTCAGAGGTGGACATTCTGGTGTGTTTGGGGTCATTGTCCTGCTGTGTAACCCAAGTGTGCTTGAGCTTGAGGTCACAAACAGACAACCAAAAGTTCAACTTTTGTCGCATCAGTCCACAGAATATTTGCCCAAAACTCTTGGGGATAATCAAGATATTGGTCTTGGTCCCATGGATGCTGTTTTTGCCCAGTCTCTTTCTTATTGTTGAATCATGAACACTGATCTTACTTGAGGCGAGTGATGCCTTCAGTTCTTTAAATGTTGTTCTGGGTTCTTTCATGACCTCCTGGATGAGCCGTTGTTGCGCTCTTGGTTCCTCTGAAAGCCTTAGAAATGGTTTTATAACTCTTTCCAGACTGATGCATGTCAACTATTTTGTTTTCTCATCTGTTCTTGAATTTCTTTCGATCGCAGCATGATGTGTTGCTCTTTAAGCGTGCTTCACTTTGTCAGTCAGATTGTATTTCAGTGATTTCTTGATTCAACAGGTCTGGCAGTAATCAGGTCTGGGTGTGGCTAGGGAAATTTAACTCAGCTTTCTGAAATAATGTGTTTAATCACAGTTCTTTCATGATTTAACAGAAGGGAGCAGTTAATTTTTCATGTAGGGCCAGGCAGGTGTAGACCGCTTTTTTCCCTTAAAAAATTAAAATATCATTTACTCAGACTATCTTTGTGTAATATTAAAATAAGTTTGATGATCTGAATCTTTTAAGTGTGACAGATACACAGAAAAAAAATTTGAAGGGGGGAAAAAACCTTTTCACGGCATGAGTGTATGAATGTTAGAGTACCATTGTATACTACTATCTGATTGTGTTACCATGATGTTTCTGTAGTTTGTTTTTTATAATACCATAGTAAATCTATTGTAATATACCATGATTGGAGATAGTCCATGGTACTCTAGTGGTACTGTAATGTGGGACTATGGTAATATCAAGCTATATAGACAGATACCATGTTTCTACCATATTCTTTGATTTTTTTTTTAATGATTTATTATTTTTTAAGTTAGCTTTCATTTTTATATTTTCATTTTAATTGTAGTTTTTTAGAAATATTGTTATATGCGTAGTCTTTTTAATACTTCAACTTATTGTACATCAGTTTTCTAAAGTTTCTCATCAAATTTTTGTATCTTATATTACTTTAGCTGCATTTCAGTTGAAATACTTAGTTTAAGTTCACAATAGCAGCACTGCATCTGATTGCATCGGTGTATGATAGGGTTGCACCTTCTCATTGAGTGTGTCCTGCGTCACAGGTGCTGACCCTGAAGGGCATTCCTCCGCTGGTCAACCTGCTGAACAGCCCCAGTCCTCAGGTCCAGGAGACGGTGGCCGCTGCTCTGAGAAACGTGGTCTTCAAAAACCAGGCCAACAAAGAGGAAGTGCGGCGCTGCGGAGGAATCACACAGACTGTGCAGCTGCTCGGAGACACCAGCTCTGAGACACAGAAACACCTGACAGGTGGCCAACCGTCACATTCATGTCACACACACACACACGTGCTGATAAGAGAACCATCCAAAGCACATGACAGGATACTAGACCACTCTACTGTATGCATGTCCTCCACTCGATGACAGTTAATTAGTAATTAAGGTTTTTATGTCACTTTACGTTACTTTTAATATAAATCTAATTAGAAATTTAGCATTGCATTACAGGAATAAATTACATTTTAAAGTCTATTTAAATAGGAAACAGTTATTTAAAATTGTAATAATATTTCACAATATTACTGCATTTTTTATTAAATAAGTGCTGCCATAGTGAACACAAGAGATTGTCACAAACAGTTGAGTAGTGTAATTCATAAATAAAGGATTGTTCTTCATTCATAAATAAAGGATTGTTAATTCATGTTAATTCATGTTTGTTCAGAAAACATTGGCTAGTGTTCGTTTGTGTAACTTGAAATGCTAAAAATGCATTAATATATGTAAAAAAAAATATTAATAATAATAAAATAAAAACTAATTTACCTGGTCATAATATAACCAAAATACTAGGTTATTAGAATACTGTAATAATAATATTTTTCATTGTTAGTTTCATACCTAATGGATTAACTAACATATTAAATAAATTGAACTTTATTGTAACGTGTCACCTTCAAAAAAACTTTTTTTTTTTTTTTTTTTTTTTAGGTTTGTTTTTAGTAGTTAAGTAGTTTTTATTTAGCTGTAGTTTGTAATTTAATGTTGTCCTGCTGAAAATTGTAATAATATTTCACAATACAGTTTTAACTATATTTGTAATCAAATAAATGCAACCTTGGTAAACATAAGAGACGTTTTTCAAAAACTTTAAACGCTAAACTTCTAAACAGTAGCGTTTGCATCTCAGGCTCTGTGTTGGGCTGTGTTTGTAGCGGTCTGATCTGATCTGTGTTGGTTTTCTGTGGTCGTAGGTCTCCTGTGGAACCTCTCCTCTGCAGATAACCTCAAGCCGGATTTGCTCCGCGTAGCCTTGCCTGTGCTCACTGAGAAAGTCATAGAGCCGTTTTCAGCAAGTTCAGATGACAACTCCAACAGCAGCCTGGCACCAGATGTCTTCTACAACGCCACGGCATGCCTTCGGTAACATCACCCACACTCCATTCTGTTCTGACCGCTGTATGCCAATGTAAACAAGGCAAACGTCACTACTAGCTCTACACATAATACTACTATTGTTGCTGGAGCCCTTATCTGAATTTTCACCTGTACGCTGTTCAAATATTTTATCTAGATTCGTATTGACTTTAGCACACCTATAGAACATCTAGAGTTTGAAACCTGTTGGAAACAAAACTGTAAATCACTTTCTGGATTATTTGTCAAGCTCTAAATTGATCGGCTGGCTTTACTGTACCTTTTAGATGCACTTTATCACAAGCTCTTCCAAGGATGATGAAGTGTGCCAGGTTAATGATACATTAAGGCAAGACACTAAAGGCATTGGTCAATTTTGAGATTTTGGCTTAAGAACCTCATTCAGGTTTGGAACCTCTTGAGTGTGTTATTAAATAATGACCGATTTTCAATTTTTGAGTGAACTGTCCCTTTAAGTTTTTGGACCATTAGAAATGTATAGATGACCACAGGCACACAGTGTGTAATACTCGCTGTGTAATATTGACATCATGCGTTTTTGCATTACATGACTGTGGCGTTAAGTTGGTTGTGAAGTAACTGAGCACCATTTTTATAAACTCAGATTATCAACATTGTAACAATCTGTCTTCATATTGTTTGTTCCTTTTGTGAATTCTGAGATCAAGTTGAAGGCAAAACCCAACATGACTGTTTCTCCTGTGTGTCAACAGCAACCTAAGCGCCTCCAAACTGGCGAACCGACATGCAATGCGCAACTGCAAAGGCCTCATCGACTCGCTCATGCGCTACACAGAGAACTGTATAAATGCCGGGACACCTGACAACCAGGTAACATCTACTGAACACAGCAGATCATGAAAAATCAATCTTTTGCTTTGCTTAAACTTAAACATTATGGTCTGAATCTCTCTGTTACGAGTCAGTCTGAATCAAAAAATCTTTTAAAGCGTGTATCCTAATTAAAATACGTAAAATCAAAAAGTGTGGTCATTTTCTCTCTAATCGTGCATTGAAAGAGTTTTAAGATGGCGAGGGTTTTTTCTAAGCTAGCATCTTTATAGTGTGGGTGGAGGATGTTGGTGTGGCGTTGATGATATAATAGTGTTTTTATTAAGTTATTATGTAGTGATGGCCTAAAATTTCAAATTCCCTGAAGGAAAGCGTGTTTGAACAGAAGGCGTTTCCAGCAGCTAAACTCATGCCGTCAAACTCTATTGTTGTGGATAGAAAAAATGCTGGATTACTCACGTTTAATTGACAGCCAGATTTGATCAAAAACTCGTGAACATGTCTCAACATCTGTGTTCTGTTTCGCTTGATATGCAAATAATCAGTGCATGTCAATTTCTAAACCACACGTTAGCCCAGTGCGAACCAGTGCTTGAAACGGACCGGGCTAATAGCCTCGGACCTGGAGCACCGAGCCCAAAATCAAGATGCATTTCTACCTCCACTGCGCTTCACTAAAACCCACCCTTTACACACCTCTCAGGAACAATGTCATCATGCAACCCCATCATTTCACCAACAGAGAGAAGATTCATCAGGAAGTGATAATCAGAAAGTCACTGGAACTAGAGCGCTCGTTTGCATGCTTTGTTATATATTTAAATCCAAAAGCAACAATGTTTTACAATAAGTGATAAATTGATCATATAATGAATTAATGTATCAGGATTGAAAATGAGTCAGAAATAAAGCGGTAGCATATAAACTAATAAAAGAAAGCGGACGCAGCCTACTTATTCAGTCAAGTCTGTTTATGTTTATATGTCATATTTTTTTCCCATCAAAAATAACTTAATAATAATAAAGAAACATTGCTTGTAATCCTCCAACGAATGCATAATAACTATACAATAGCTGATTAAAATACTTATAGATGACTGGACACTACATTGCTACCTTTTCGTCATAATATTGGTTGTTTGTGTTCTTGTTTTCCAGTCTTTGGAGAACTGCGTCTGCATTCTGCACAATCTCACCTACCAGCTGGAGACCGAGATGCCAACTCTCTTCACTAAAATAAATGCTCTGGCCAGTTCTGCTCGCAATCGCTCTAGCCCTTCAGAAACTGGTCCGATCGGCTGTTTCAGCTCCCAGAGCCAAAAACTGCAGCAGGAGGTCTGTGGTTTTACGCTTCATTAAAGCTTGCATTTCACAGCTTAATACTTCAATTAAACTATAAGGTTCTTCTAATAATACTGAGATATTTGAGACATTTGCCAAAAGCATTGCATTACTGTGTGTGCTAGTTTTTATTGTGTTGTCCTTCATGTTTGTCGTGTCTGGTTGTGCAGCAGAGCGTCTTTGACTATCCAGTGATGGAGGACAACAATCCTAAAGGTGCCGGCTGGCTCTTCCACTCCAAAGCCCTTCAGATGTACCTCAATCTGTTGAGCTCCAGTGAAAGAGACGCCACTCTTGAGGCCAGCTGTGGAGCGCTGCAGAACCTCACAGCCACCGATGGCTTGGTAAGACATCAATCACTTTGTTTTAGCATGCACCTGTTCATAGGTTGGATGCAGAGAAAAAGGAGTCTGCTATATTTTAAATATGTTTTAATAAATAATGCTTTGTGTTATAAGCATTATTTTTTTTTATTTTTTTATTTTTTTACATGCACCTGTTCATGGGTTGGACATAAACATTGTATTGTGATATATTTCAATAATAATGTTTTGTATATTAAGAATTATTTAATTTATTTTGATTTAAAAAAATCTTTATAGAATGCACTTGTTCAAGGTTCAAAAAAATCAATTGCATTTCAAATAATAATGATTTCCATATTAAGCTTCATTTATTTTTTATTTTTATTTTTATTTTTCTTGCATGCATGCATCTATCTGTTTATATTTGTTTTCAATATGACAATTATTTTTATTAAATGTTTTATATTAAGCATTGATGAAAAATGTAAGAATTTTTATTTTTTTAGTGCACCTGTTCATGGGATGTATAAAAGTATAGTGTGCATCTTTTAATGAATTGGATTCAGTCGTTTTATTTAATTTTATTATGATAATTATTATGATTAAATAATATTTTATATATTAACCATAGTTTAATTTCATAAAAATTTTGGGGGAAAATTTGAGATAGATCTATGAGCCCCTATCTTATTTTGCAGGTATCGAATGTATTGAGTGATACGATCATCCAGAAGCTCAACGGTCTTAAGTACATCAGTCCGTTGTTGCAGTCGCCCAATGCTGCTCTACAGAAAAGTGCAGTCGCTCTGATCGGGAATCTGTCCAGATCCACACGTACAAACAAAACCATGGGTAAGCCAATGTGTGCCATCACTCAAGGATAATACCGCATAACATTGATGTGTTATTGTTTGAAGGAGTTGCATCATGATTGCCGGTCTGTTTTGACTGCTTGTTCTTGTTTTGCAATCGCTTTGGATCTCTGTTGCCGTTTTTGTCTTTAAGTTTGATTATTGCCTGTTGCTGTGTTTTGTAGTTGTGTCTGCTTTAGCACTGTTTTGACCCAGTGTTGAGTTGTTTTTGATGTAGCGTGTGTTTTGCGGTCGTTCTGATGATTGTTTTTGTTCGTGAAGCTCGGCAGACTCTCCCACAGCTGGTCGGGTTCCTGAACTCAGGGTTCACGAAGGGCGACTCCTCGCCCGAATACGACAGCACCATGGCCACAGCTATTCACAGCGCACACACCCTGATGAAGGCGGACCCCGAGATCAGCAAGAGTCTGCTGAACAACAGCCTGATCAACTCCTTCAACAACATGAGTCTCAATCTGTGAGTGTGCACTTCCTACTGCTCATTCATCTTAGTAAACAGGGTTATTCTTCATATATGAATCAGAATACTGGAGTTAAGAAGGCAAAACAAAATATAAAGACGTAATTCCTCCTTGTTTTGTATTTTTATTGCACTTTTTACTATGCATATTGTTCCAAAGAAACATTTTTATAATAACATTACATCTATTTTAATTCTCTTGTATTTGCTTTTTTTTCCAATGCCAAATGTTTGTCATTTTTTGTGATTTATCAGGGGTCTGCCGAAGTCCAGCACTGCAGCAGGAGTTCTCCTTCACAGTCTGTGGTCAGAAAAGAATTTTCAAAGTTTCCTTAAAAAGGTAAGAATGCAAACATGATATTTGCTAGAAATGTTTGATAATACAAATAAAAATCTGTGGGTTCTTTGCAGCAGAGAATTCAAATCGAGAACAATTTTTTCTCTCTACAGTATAATTTTTGTGAGCTGCTCTATGGTTTCTTGGAAGTGTAAAAGGTCATTACAGGTTCCTTTTGATCAGTGTTTTGGTTGGTTGATTTATTTATATAGTGCTTTATACAATACAGATTGTTTTAAAGCAGCTTCACATTAATAGAAAGCAAAACAACAGTGTATATATTGTAAAATTCCTCAGTTATCAATCCAAAACTTGTTGCTATAAGCAACTTACAGAAAATAATAGTATTTTGATTCCACTCAGTTTAGTTCAGTATCAATGCAGCAAAGTGCATTATTTTTTAAAAAGAAAATAGTGCAATTTATTTTTAATTAACTAAGAATTACATTTATTATTGAACAATATTTTATCAATTTCAATTACAAATATTTTTATTTTTTTCCCCAAATGTTTATCATTTCAGCTTTAATCAGCTCTATACAGAAGATAATATTATATAATAATATATAATAATGTTGCTTAGTCTCTTGATCTACTTCAATACTGGTCATATTTTGTTTTCCATAATTTAAAACTGTATAATTATACTTTATTTTAGAATTCTTATGAGCACTATTTTTTGTATCTATTATTATAATAATATTAATCGTCTTTTAAACTCCAGCTGAGCAAGCCAAAAACAACATTGGCAAGAAAAACAACGTTTTGATCCCTTTATTCTAGGTGTGGATTTATAAAAACAACCTTTTCCTTTAAAACAGCTGGTGATTAAACACCTAGTCAGAGCATCAGACGTGTCGTTCCTGTGGGTGTGTGTGTGTGAGTGTGTGTGTGTGTGTGTGTGTGTGTGTGTCAGGCGGTTGAGGGTTTTGGGTGTGGTGCGGAGAGCTAGGTGTGTGTGCGTAAGTGCTTACGGGTGAAAAGCAACCACACCTCACCACACCGACCCTGCAGTCACGGCTTTGTTTCGGTCTTAATAACCTGAAGAATCCAGCCTCACTGGTTTCACTCAGTGATCAGACGCTGATAATGTCATTCTAGCTGTGAAGTCAGACTTTATATAAACATACATCGGTAAATTCTGGTGTGAGGACATGTTTACTTGAATTAGTTGGTTTGTGTTATAATATTTGACTGACCTATGTGTATGTTTGTGTGTTTGTCTTGCAGCAAGGCATGATTAAGAAGTCTTTTGTGAATGACACAACGTCAGCTGCTTTCAGATCTCTTCAGGTGATCGATTAAGAAGCACTTTACAAACAAACTGCATTTTAATTGCATTGCATTTTAGATTTGGTTAAGTATTGCAGAAGAAATGGTGAGAATGAGCTTTTATTTCCTTTGGGGCAGGAGACGCTTTTTGCAACAATGCATAACAAATGCAATAACAAAAGCATGATTTTATTTTTTTCTATGACTCGTAGTATTTTCATCAGTTAAGATGATTTTATATACCTTTGTTTGTCTTTATAATATGTTCTAAAATGCAGATGATTTAATGAGAGTATTACAGGTTGTTTGTGCAAGTTTAAGATGTTATATGTTATACTGTATGATATATTATATATCAGACAATATAAATATGTATGTGTGTATGTTAGTCAGTCAACGAGTAAAAGGAATGATTGTAGGAAGTTTCTTCATTTTTCAAGTTTCATCATTACAAATATGATTTGTAATGGCTGTTGTGTATATGGGTGTGGATCAGTTTGTATGTTTCAGCTCACAGCAACTTCAAGCTAAGTTTCAATAAAGTTTTCAACATCACTGGTCTGTGTCACATTTTAATTTGTAAACTACATTTACAAAATCACTGTATTATGCATGCATGCAAAAAAGGGCATACTAAAGCATATGTTTAGTCTAAAAACGAATGTATTCTAACATATATACTTCATCATAATGTTTTGTAAACATTTACAATCATGCTTGCAATTCTCTGAAAATGCATACAATGCTTTTAGATTTCAATTATATCTCCTTTCACTACACCGATTATGATTCATTAACATTAAAGCTGCGGTAGGGAACTTTTGACGCTCTAGCGGTTAATAAACAGAACTGTTTGCATCTTGCGGAAGAACATCATAGCCGGAACTACTTCTCTCTGTTTATGTCTATGAAGAATCACAAAGGTACTGGGTTACTCCGCCGCGGTACCCCCGAAGCAATCTAAAATAGTCCGAATATAAACACTTATTATAGGTGCACCCTAGTGAAAAGCTAAAAACACGATTTGGAAAATGGATTCATGGTGTACTCGCCTATTATATATTATAAACGAATGCTCTGATTGGTTGTTTCTTACCAGGAGCGGATGAATTTCTGCAAATGGCAATAGGACACTGGGAGGAGCTAGAGGAGCTTGATTTTTTCACAGATTATCTGTCTCATATTCTACTGTCAGGACATAATGACAGGTTTAATAAATATGTAAAAAATACATTTTTACAAAAGTTACCTACTGCAGCTTTAAGATAATACAATCATAAATGACAGCTATACACATCACGGCACTTTCATTATGATGACATGCATTTAATTAACACTGAAAAGAGTAATCCATTTCAAATGGCAAGTTATTTATTAGTCACTTTAACATCAACTTCAGTGATTCATATTTCAGTCAGATGCCTGTTATTATTCTTTGTAGTGCTTCAAAAAAAGATGAATACATGAAAGCATATTATTTATGATTACATTATCAGTGTGGTAGACGTTGCTGGTGTCTTCATGAAGCTGCTTTATTTACGTAGTCCTCTCTTACTCTTCGGGCCTTTGGTACTTAAAGAAAAAAAAACATTTTAAATAAAAGTTAATTATGCAAGTGATCAGTGTAGCATGATATGGTTGCCTTTTTGTTTTTGGAGCGGCCTGTGATGTATTTTGGGGTCATGAAGAATACAACCGTTTTTGTTGCTGGATTTAAAAAGCTTCTTCAATGGCTTCAGCCTCAGTCTTTTTAGATCTGTTAATATTGTTTATTTTTAAGAATATGTGACCCTGGAGCACAAAAGCAGTCTTAAGTCGCTGGGTATATTTGTAGCAATAGCCAAAAAATATATATATATTGTATGGTTCAAAATTATAGATTTTTTATTTATGCCAAGAATCATTAGGATATTAAGTATAGATATAAAGTATATTAAGTATTTTTGATTAGTAATATGCATTGCTAAAAGCTTCATTTGGACAACTTTAAAGGCGATTTTCTCAGTGTCAAGTATTTTTTTTTTGCACCCTCAGATTCCAGATTTTCAAATAGTTGTATCTCTGCCAAATATTGTCCTTTCATAACATGTTAAGACTGGTTTTGTGGTCCAGGGTCACATATAGCATGACCCAAAATACCCACCCTTACAGTAGGTGTTAACAAAATCCATCTTCCTTTATTTAGCTGCCTCAGATTTGACTTATTTTGTACAGGTGGATTTCCAGCATGTGTTGTCTTGATCTCTGGCAGTAGCGAGGTCAGACCAGATCAAATCTCCCATTCTTCTAGTCCAGGAGCCCCGGGTCTGTCTGATCCCCTGTAACTTCCTCCTTAACCCCCGAACAGCTGCCGGATCTGTCTTTATTCTGTGTGCCCATCATAACAGAGCCATTAAGTGCACTGGAGAGCCTGGGAATGTGGATCCCCTCAGGGAAACGCTTCGATTAATCATCTTGGAACAGAATCTGAAGTTTCATACCTATAGTTAACTACAGAAATCCTCTGTTAGACACCACTTATTCCCACAGATGAGCCCGATGGAACATCCCAGCTGTATTTCGGCTCAGTTCAGTACCGGTCGGTCGCATTAACAGAAACAGCTCGGCAAGTCCAAACAGATTTGGCATGAGTCAGACAGAAGTCATGAGTTTGGCGTGAAATACTTCACCTATCCGACAAACACTGGGTTTGACTACAGGGATTTGTTAAGTTCATTGAATGATGGGTTTGAAATAGCAGCTGTTCGTTATATTATGATGGTTGTGGTCTTTTATTAAACTACCTGACTTCCAGAAGGCTCGAGCTCATGACCACATTCTTAAAAAAAAGTGCCATGTTTAGTAGATATATTTTGCAACTAAATTAGTCCCATATACGTTGTAAAAAGTAAAAATGTGCATTAAATAAAATGATTTCTGTTGCATTAACTTAACTATTTAAATCAGTCTTCTTTGATTAATTCCTTATTATTTTCCTGAATATGAAATTATTTTATTGCATTTACTTAATATTGTCAGATTGATTCTTATATATATATGAATCAATTTGATGATATTAAGTATATAGATATGATATAATAACAGTAATCTATATCAATATATCTTGTTTTATATCAATATATTTTTGTTACCTCACCAACATTTTTTGGTGTATATTTTTATATTTTGCAAAAAAACCTAATAATATTGTTGCATCAGCCGAATTGCATCAAATTGGTTCAGTAATTTAAAGTTATACTTCTTTCTTAAATTAAACTAGTTATTTTGGATTAGATTACAAAACTTTTTTTTACGGTGTATATTTTTATATATTGCATATAATATATAGGAAATTATTATATAAAAACATGATAATACCATGTTATTGGACACTAGTATGATGGTCTTTTCGAAGTCCATTATAGATTAAATAAATATTTAGACTCAAAGTACACCTTTTAACTTAGAACTATATATTTTAAGTTTACAAAAAATTGTGTGTGTGTGTGTGTGTGTGTGTGTGTGTGCATAAAAATATATTAAATATCAACATGATAATGCAATGTTTTTGAAAACTAGCATGAAGGCATCACTATAATATTCTTTAAAGTATCTTAAAGTGCCTTTAAAGACCATATGGTATACAAACTTGATCATTCAACACCTTGATACATATCAAAATAACAGGGTATTCCCATGACACTAAACCATCTTTATATATATATATATATATATATATATATATATATATATATATATATATATATATATATATATATATATATATGATGTATATATATGATATATATGATGCTATGCTAGATTAGCCTATAGCGGCATTACATGTCGTAGCTTTGTCTTCACCCAGGTCTGTCACACACTGAGGTTAATACTTTGTTATTTCAGGACTATTGCTCATCACTGTTCATATCTGATCTGAAGGTAACATGTTTTATTGTATAACCGTTGTTTGATATTTAACACCTATAGGGGCTATGCAGGTTTTTAGCTGTTCAAACAGCTGAATGAGGTCACATCTGTTTTCTCTTTTCCCAAATGTAAAGACAATATCACACTGAATTCAATTTGAGCTGCTTTCATACATATCTGATTTTTTACAACATGACTCCAATGTTTAATTGACATTCATGATTGCATGATTGATAACTGCTGGCGTGAATCAAAAATAATTAGTGAATTGTGAGGTATTGTACAAACTGTATGTTTACAATATAAATCCACATATACACTTTCGTGCAAAACATTTTAAAAGAAATTAAAACTATTATTCAACAAGGATGCATTCAATTGATCAAAAGTGACAATAAAAGCATTTGTAGTGTTATGAAAGATTTCTATTTTAAATAAATGCTGATGTTTTGAACTTGCTATTCATCAAAGAATCCTGAAAAAAATGTGCCACAAAAATATTTAGCAGCAGAACTGTGTTCAACATTAATAATCAGAAATGTTCATTAGCAGCAAATCAGTATATTAGAATGATTTCTGAAGGATCATGTGACACTGAAGACTGGAGGAATGATGCTGAAAATACAGCTTTGTATCATGGGAATAAATTCTATTTTAAAATATATTCAAATATAAAACAGAGATTTTAAATCGCAATAATATTTCACAATATTATGGTTTTTACTGTATTTTTTTAAACAACTAGATTTAGCCTCGGTGAGAAAACATTACAACATTAAAATCCCAAACTTTTTGCTGTTGTATATTTCGTCTAATTTCACATAGGCAAAAATATGATGATTATTGTCTAAAATGTGGGCCAAATGAAATAGATCATGTGAACAACCTCACAAAAATAAAAAAGAAAATCTAAATTCTGGCACTTTGGTTAGTTGTATGAACTTACATGCTGTATGCTTACTTTTTCTGATGGTCACTGACACGATTCCTAAGGACGGTGATCTATGAGACAAAAAAATATCACACGCATGAATCTGTCTCGGTGAATCATCACCGTAAAAGCTTTGCTTCCTTCTCATGTCAATCAAACAGTGTTTCCGGGAACCGGCCCAGATGATTGTTCTGCCAAGTCTGTGCTGGGTGTGACTGCTTGTGTGTGTAATTGATAGTTGTACCGTACTGTACATCCCATAAACTCATCCTCTCCTAATATTACGACTCCTCTAACATCATGTCAGGCTTTGTGGATGTGAAACCTCACCTGGTATTTCTGGCACATGTATCTGTATTGCAGCTCAAACTTCTCGGCTTGAAGTTGGCACATCCACTTCCAGAGTTCGTTAGCGGTTTCTCTGAATAAAAGCACATGAGGAACATGACTAACCAGTCCATGAGTGTGAAGCAACAGTCTGTGGCTTCATGCCACAATGCATGTTATGCTACTTCACTATGGTTCATGTATGTGCTGTCATGTTCACCTCAGTTTATCGGCACTCAGGTTTTCAATGTTCAGTTCCTTACGGCGTTCACTAAGAATTGTTTTTTTCTTCTCCCTCTCTGTTTGCTTCTTAGGACGACCCCTCTTGTCTGTCTGTCAATCAAAACAAAACGGAAAATAAGCATGTAGTGACAGTGCACCGTGACCTTTGACCTCTGAGCTCATTACTCTTTGCATGTATCCAGTGTACTGGAAGCTCGCGAGAACCTTCTTCTTCTTCGCGTCATCATCAGCCTTCCTCTTGGCCTCTTCCTCCTCCTTTCGTGCCTTTTCCTCCTGAAAGATATATTAATTAATGGGGTCATGATATGGGAAATTTAATTTGCCTTGATTTCTTTGGCATATTTCACAGCTTAAAACTTCCTCCTCATTATAAACAAAGCATTTGGTTAATCAAGCTCTGAAAAATGACTTGTTTGGATCTGAGGCGCATGATGACATCACAGGGGCACAAACATTTGCATAAACTCCGCCTCCAGAGCAAGGAATCGACGAATAGTCTTCTTCTCACCATAGGCCAATGCAATGACGTCAGCCAATCATAACAGTGGTCGATCACTGAGGAGCCTTAAAGGACACGCCCCTTAAAACAGGTCGTTTTAGACAGAGGGTCAGAATGAGGGTTAAAAATTTGCATTTTTCCACATGTTTTTTTTTTTTTTTTCAGTGCAAAAAAATTAATAAAGTAAACCTCAAGAAATATATATATAAAAAATACTTTTTAAAAAATCCATGTCACGACCCCTTTAATAATCATATAAAAATGTGATGTGTGAAATGTCTGGTGTCATTTTCTTCCAGTAATTTTAGCATAACCAGACCATTATGCTACTTGATATTGCAAAGTGGTATTAGTTATCATATTATATTAATTTATCATCGTAATCATAAACAGAACGGTTTGTAGTGCAAACAGTTTTCCCGTTGATTGCACTTTCATTAATCATCTAACATTAGTAAACGTTTTTTTTAACCTGTAACAGCTAATGATTTGGAAGCTGGAAGTCTCGCACATTCAAAGAAAATAGCTTATCTCCACGTTGTAAAATAAAAGGTGAACAACATCGATGTGATGTCTACTTTAAGGAACTTACGGCTAGTTTGTTTTGCCGCTCTTTTTCGCGCTCTGTGTGGACCCGGTGCTGCTCCGCTCGTTCTGCCCTCCGGTTCTCCTGATGGTCAACATAGACAACACGTACATTTACCAAACTTTGAAGATGCACTTATCATATTTAGCACATATGAAAGCTTTCAAACATATTTAGAGGCACTTACAATATCAGTTGGAATAGAAGATTTGTAATGCTTTTGAAAGAAGTCTCTTTTGCTCACCAAGGCTGTATTTTTTGATCAAAAAGTCAGTGAAAACAGTAATGTTGTGAACTGTTTTCACTTGAATTCATTGTAAAATGTTACTTACTCCTGTGATTAAATTAATTATGCTGCTCAAGAATTTTTTTTTATTGATATATTGTCAGTGATGACAACAGTTGTGCTGCTTCATATATTTTTGTGGAAACCAGATACACTTTATTTTTCAGGATTTTTTGGTGAATAGAAAGTTCAAAACAACAGCACTTATCTGAAAGAGAAAGCTTCTGTAACATTATAAATGCTTTACTGTCACTCTTGATCAGTTAAATACATCCTTGATTAACAAAAGTACTTTTTTCTTTTCTTTTTTAAATCATACCAATCCCAAAGTTTTTAATGGTCATGTATCACAGTTTCCATTCGGATCTATTTAGTGATAATTTCAATCACATCTTATCAAATTCACTCGTTTTCAGAAGACTCACATGTAGTTTGATTTTGTTTACCAACAAAACCTAGTAAATCAATAGCATTTTGTCAGCAGGGTGATTTAAAAAAAAAGGGTTCACTTGTTTTTACCATAGTTGCTGTGGTGAGGGTTTATTTATTTATACTGTAATGTGTGACAATAGTTATGAAGAAATTAATTACATTTTTATAAAAAACAAAAAGTCTTACAATCCTTTGGCTGAGGTTGATCAGCTCTTCTTCTTCTTTCTTTCTGCTCTCAAAGTGAGCCTCGATGAGCGTCTGTAGCTCTGTCAGGTCTTTCTCCATACGTTTGCGGTGAATGTCCTGAGGATACGGTGTTCAAGGTAATTATATTATAGTGGTAATGTACAGTACAGTAGAAACTACTCACAGCACGTTTTATGACTGTGCAGGTCATAAAACACTGTTTAGTTTAGTAGCAGATAATTCAGAGTGATTTATTGGCATGAGAGGTATTAACAAATATCTGTATCGCAAAAGCATTTGCAGAGCGTTGTTGCTGACATGCACAACACGGCAAAGCAAACCTGCAGTAGTAAACAAATGAATGCAATGTAAACAAATGAAAGACCTGTATGCTACAATAATTAAATGAAGTATGATGCAACATAAAATAAAATAAAATACTCACATCAAAATCAACTTTCTCTCCATCAGGTATTTTGGGAGGCACCAAAGCTGGCACAAAGGGTCTAATAATCAACAACAATGCTTAAGTATTTTTTTTTTTCATGCTTACATTTGGAAATGCATTGTTATACATTATACTTTATACATAAGCTATTTCATTTATAAAAAAATTGTGCACACATTTGAAAGTTTTACTTACTTATGTTTTGGTTTTGTTTCTCCTGCATCATCCAGTTGGCAGGAGAGTAAAGACAAAATTACAAATGTATGATTTAGTTGCGGATGATTTTACTGTTGTTTCTTTTAAAAGGGGTCAAAGGTCATCAGGGCTCAGTTTCTAGGGTGAAACCAGTTTTGAGTGAGTCTGATGTTATCACTTTACCTTCTTCCCCAGGTTCCTCAGCAGCATCTACATGAGAAAAGACAGCTATGACAGCAATGTAAAGATCCACAATAGATACAGAAGCCTTGAAGGCATGTTTGTTATCAGAAACGAAAAGGTATTTTGTCTAAAAAAAAAAAGGTCACCATTGTTTTCAGAGTATTTCATCTTAAGAAATCTGGAAGTGTTCGAAGCTTCTTAAACATAATGGATGTGTTCCATTGAGCTGACAATAGCTGACATTGTTCTAAACTTCATCCCAAATGTGTCACCCTTCAGTGACTTTGTGAAAGTATAATTATTGGGTGTTGTTGATCGGATTATAATCACTTGCTGAATCAACCTTTATTTTATTACCTTTATGATGTGGATTGGGTGTTTGCTTCCCGCTGGCCTCTACAAGCCCTAAAACATAACACATAAACAGGAGGATTTACCTGGAAACACATAATGATGCGCTTGAAGTCTTGCCCTGTGTTTCATTATACACTAACTGTATATGCTACTGCATTACTTAGTTATTAACCCTGAGTGATTATAATTCTGAAGAACTAATATATTAAAATAAAAATGGTGTAGGAGTTACTTTGAAACAATTTTGACTAAGAAATTGGTAGTAAATTTCACAAATAATTACAAAGAAATGGCAAATAACACACTGAATTAAAGTAGAAAGAACCTAGCTAAATAACTGTTGTTTAAAATGATAAATATTTTACTTTTAGAAATATTAACAGGCATTATCCATTTTATAAAACACACAAATTAAGCTAAGAGGGTTTTATTTTCAGTCCCTAATCAAAAGAAACTAAGAAATTATATGATGCATGAATAAATTGCCTAGTATTGGCTTAAAAATTTAACATTATTTCATTCTTTTAAATTAATAAATTAATAATTAATTTGTTTATCCAAATATAATTTACCCTTTTTTATTTCGGGAAATGCTCTTGACAAACTTTTTGGAATTTACACAACAGCATAATCTGTTCTTTTCTGAGTCCATAATGGCAAACATTTCTGAATTTATGTCTCTATTCTGTATCAGAATTGTTAAATATAAACTTGCAATCATTATTATTATTATTATTATTATTATTATTATTATTATTATTATTATTATTATTATTATTATTATTATTATTATTATTACTCCAATGCAAAAACAAAAAAAAGCAAACAAACAAATAAAAAAATAGGTAAAAATGTAAGGTCAGAATTCTGTGGAAAGAAAATTGAGAATTGTAAGAATTGTGAGATATAAATTCAGAGTTGTGAAGGGAAATGTTTTATTGTGATTTATATAAAAAAATTGAAATAAAAAATGACTTATGCAATAAAAAGTAACAATTAACTTTGTACAAATTTTCATGCATGGCAGAAAAAAAGCTTGCAAACAAATCTCATTCATTATTAGCTGTGGCTTTAGCAATAGCATTAGAACAAGCTCCTCATGCACCTCCTCATCCCACAACTCCTCTGAGCAAAGCAGACTCAGACAGCGTGAGAACATAATCATGCATATGCTTGCAAATGAGCAATGCATGCATGCACAATACACAGACTCTCAAACACACACTTATCTGAATGAGGACAAACTGTATGTTGCTTTTATTAATATTGTTATTGTTTTTGCTTTGTTTAATGACTAGAAGAAAAATATTTTTTTATCTAGACAATAAACCATTTTGTTCATTTTAGGATGTCAGATTTAGCTCACTACTAGAGATAGTTTTGTTACCAAACCAACTCCAAAATGCACACATACTTCAGCCTCATTTAACTCTTTGAATGCATATAAGGCGCTTGAGAGTAGATGAAGCAAATCAGGCTTCATTTAAACAATAAATTCTAAGAATCGTGAATGATGTCATGTAGGGCTGTTAGATAATGTGGTTTGGCAAACTGCTGGTCCTGATACTCCACCCTCGAGCTAATCCAGCCCATAAACACAGCACATAAACTCCTCTGATATCGGTATGTGCTGCCAAAGAACATGATCTCACAACACACACCCCAGCGCTGGGACCAAATGTTACTTTAGAAATATACAGTTTAAATGCAGTATATGTACAACTATTTGTATAAATAAGAAAAGCATATTTTCATTATATATAGATATTACATTTACACATTTACATAGTTTTATAACATCAGTTATTGAGATTATGTGTCTATTTATTATCTATTTTTTATTTTAGGGTCATTGATATACTATCAGGGTTTTCTTAATATTTTGAATTAGGTATAAGAATTTTTGTTTTCACTTCAGTTTAAGGTTTAGTAATTTTCTTGTGTTCCCACTAATGCTTCGAAAAGTCATGGGATGCCAAAAAATTTGGAAAGTGTCAGCTAAATTCTTCTGCTGATCCCTTATCAGTTTCTGTGGGTCTTATTTCAGTGGGCTAAACACACATTCCTGTCACATGAAGGGACGGTTTGTAGTCAAAATACATGTCTTTGTTCAGTGCGTCCTCATTCGCTGTGAATCTCACTCTCTCCTCTTCTGGTCAATAGAGGTAACCTTTAACTGAGGTCTCAGGGTAAAAGCCCGGGAGCCGATGTGCAAACCGAATCATCTTCAGGGAGGAAACCTGATTCCCATTTGGGCCGGCCGAGAGAGGGAGAGACTGAGCTTGCCATTGTGCTCCAAACAACAGCCCTTCTCAAACACATGCACCTCTCTCTGCTTAAACTATGCTTTTAGGAAAAACAGCAGTAAAATCATAGAAAATTAAGCCTATCATGCATGCATTTTAATCATTATGAATAATCAGAAGAATCATCAAATGCATTTGTTAAGTGTCTCTAAATAAAGTGTATTATACTGAGTCACGCATGCATGTTTAATAAAAACCGACTATTAAGTGAAACATCAATGCTATGCATTTGATCCCACAATAGCATAGATTTAGATTATAGCCATAATTATTTCTGTCCAAAGATCTGTGTAAAAAGGTGTGGAAGCTCAATTCTGCAGTATAAAAAACATCAAAATAATGGCATGCAAATCATAATGACAAAAAGTCGAAACTAAGAGAAAAAAGGTCATAATTATGGCAAAGGATTGATAATTCTTCTTTGTCATAATGACTTTTAATATCAATGACTTTTTAATTTCATAATTTCATTTCATGTAAGAATTTTGTCAATTTGTCATAATTATTATTTAGAGTATGATTTTTTGTTATGTGGTGGAAATGACTTGAAAAAGGTGAAATGTTTTATTTGAGAGGGTGTTTGCGTGAACATCTTTTAGAAATCTCATGACAAAAAAAACTTTTTTTTTCTTATGTGGCTGATGTAAAAGTTAAGATGTTCTATTTTAAAGTTGTTTATTTGAATTTATCCTTTTAGTAATTTCAATATGCTCATTATTCATCTTCATTAAAAAGGTATTTTGTTGGGTAATCTAAATTATTCTTTTAATTCAGTAAAAATCTAAATTAACTATTTAAGTGAAAAATAACACTTATTGTAATATTTGTATATTTTCCACTTTCATAGGATGTTTTTTGTGAGTTGTTTTGGGGGTTTTAGGCAAACTGTGAGTTTAAGATCTACAGTAACTCAGTGCAGATTTATTATTTACAGACAACCAAAATTTAAGATGAAAACTTACCCTCCTGCTCCCTGGACAGAAGCAAACAAGATGGGAACGTTATATTAACTTTAGAAATCCCTATAAACATGTCAGTGATTGAATGTGTGTCTGTGAATAAACTTCATGCATTTATTCTCTTGTTACATCCTACGCATTTCATATAATTGCTCTTAAATGAAGCACAAGACACTTACTCATACTCCACGTCCTCTCTGTATGACATGCTTAGATTAAGACCTGTTTCATATACAGATTACAGAAGATCTTGTCAGCTTTTTCAGTGATTGTACTACGATGACGACACATTAAAGGATCAATCCTTATCATGCTTTTGGTGGAGATGTGCAGATATTGTTCTTACCTGTCTTTAGGATGGTCAGGATGAGGTTACTCACCAGTCTGTCACCGAAGGCAGTTTGCTCTTGAAGCGGATCTGCAATGATGTATAAATTGTCCCAAGATTACATGGCTATATATGTGATGTTTGGTTGACAGAGGGTGGGCTGGACATGCCTCCGCACATACATGCATCTATGAACACACATAATACATGCACAATGAGAACAATTGACACATTATCTCTCTGTGTCTGTGCATCGTGTCTATTCTTAGATCGGCTGACAACTGTGTGCTCGTATGATGATCTTAGAGCTCGGACTGTTTTGGACTGATCGTTTTTTTTGTACAAAATAATACAGTGACTTAGGTAGTATAAGATTTAGATACTGGTAAATTAAAGGAATAGTTCACTCAAATGTAAAAAACTTCTGAAAATGTACTCACCCTTAGGTAATCAAATTTGTAGATGAGTTTGTTTGTCACAATAACCATCACAATAATTCACAAGTAATCCACTCCAGTCCATCAGTTAATGTCTTGTGAAGTGAAAATGTGTGTTTGTAGGATGTTTTAACTCTTAGATTGCACTTCTGGCTAAAATATGTGGTCATAATCCTTAATATTGTTTTCTTCATTGAAAAAGTCATCGTGAATCAGGAAAGAAATATGCACAGATCAAGTACCCTAAAACAGTTTTAAACAAAGATTTAGGTGTATTTTAATGTGAGAGAACAACAAAAGATTGGAGGAAGCGTTATTATTGATTATGGATTTATATTTTTGGCAAGAAGTTTTAAGTTAAAACGTTTAAATGATAGATTTGTTTCTTACAAACACACAGCTTTTGGCTTCTCAAGACATTAACTGATGGACTGGAGTGGAGTGGATTAATTGTAGACTACTGTGATGTTTTTATCAGCTGTTTGGACTCTCATTCTGACGGCACCCATTCACTGCAGAGCATCCATTGATAAGAAAGTGATTTAATGCTATATTTCTCCAAATCTGATGAAGAAACAAACTCATCTACATCTTGGTCTGGCCTGAGGTATATGCTATTTCTGAAATTCATGCACCAAGGTCTTTCACATCTGTGAAGACTTGCATCTGTCTAGGTCATGGTAAAAATGTCTAGTAAATCTAGTTGAGCCGAAATCTGTCTAGGCAGCGCTCATAAACGTTGACCTGTGGCTCATTTCCTGTGCCTGTTTGAAGGGTCAAAGCATGTCAAACCCTGCAGGTGAGAATATTAACACAGTTAATCACAGTTTCCATTATTCATTCAGTGAGTAACTAATGTGACAAGTGTGACCTGCTGGAGAATCTCTATTCTTTATTATCTCACCGGGTGTCTTATTCGTTTTTATTAGTCTTATAGAAAGTTTGAAGCTGGTCAGTCTCAGTAAACAATAGCTTCAGTGTACTGTATGTAACCAGACTGCACATGTATTATTATTAGTTGTATTTGTACTGATTCCTCTTCTTATTCTCGTCCAATGGGAGTCTATGACAGCCCTATGAACAGAATATATAGGAAAATGATGGAAGTTGGCACACTTGTAGTGATGGTCATGAATAGTGATCTGAGCAACTTTGGGGTCTCTAGGACCAATTCTATATAGCGCCACCCCCAGTTCAAAAATTATACATTGAAATGGTAATAACTTATATAATATACAACTCAATTTTTTTTCTAAAATTTGGCAGAGATAATCTATGGACCAAGCCACACAGAAGTGACTGAACAGGTTTTTGATATTCATTTCCATTCCTGAGAAATAGCCTTGTATCACTGCTTGCAGCTCTATTTATTATTAATATTATTTTATTAATTAATTTTTTCGAGAGCACCTACTATAAAAAGTATTCTGTAAATTAGATTGGTTTTATTTTCTTTATTTGTGGTTTGTTTATTTATTTATTGTTAAATTACAGTATATAATTAGTTATATATAAATAGATAAAATGTATCTCACATGAAAAGATTAAAACCTGATTTTAACCACCACTGTCATCAATACAAAATATGAAAAAACTAACATTATTATTTATATTATTATATGGGCTGCATAAAGTAAAAAAAAAAAAATAATAGCCTTTTTTATTAAACAATAACATCCCAAATAATATCAAAATATCAATATATCAATATATATATTTATGACAAAATATGTGAGATATTTAATTATAGATGTCATAAATTATCTGCAAAGTGTCATTTAAATTATAACGTTTTTTTATAATAATTTTATCACAAAGAGATTCATAAAAAAATATGCAAATGCATTCTCATCCTAATAAAACACTATAACATTTTATTATGATATATATATATACAATATATTATGAATTATATTAATAAAATAAAAAAGGATTTTTTAAACTGTATAATATCAGCGCTGATAGAGAGACTGTCTTCCTGTCCTCACTTGCTCATTCAAGAAGAAACACTGACCTTTAAATGGCCTGCTCTTAAAACATGCTATTTGTTATGTCGTTGAATAAAAGAAAGAAGAATGTAGAAACTTAGCACAATGAATGAAGAACTGTACTGAGCTGGAGACACTATTCAGACAGTTAATCCAGCACTAGAGTAAAACTTTATTATGTTCTAGTCTAGTGATTGCAGAGGTTATGTGAAGGACATAAAGGCTGATCTTTCATATTTCAGAGGTGAATCATGTGACCAGGAATGGGTGAATGTCACAAAAAAAGAAATTGAAATCATGAAATGTTTCGCCTTTTCGACACTCTGACCTCGTGTGAATGTCCTGGACAGTGAGCAGTGTTTGGTCTTAGTAACTGGTTTTGTCAGCTGGTTATGTGTTTGGACATGTTTTGGATGAATGGCTTTGGCCTTGCTTTTTATGCAGTTTTTCAGTTTCAAGTATGACTTATTAACAATCTTTTTAAAGATCACTGTCAATTATTTTCAGTGCACACCTAAGAACAAAAGCTCTTGAGATGTTTTATGGATATTCTTTAGAGATAAAAATGAATTATGTTTTATTTTCAGCTTCTTAACATCAGTGTTTTGGTTTCTGGGTCTATATATACATACTTTTTTTCAAACTGTGAAACCATGTTTGGTCATAATTTGAACGTTTTGAAAGGAATTAGGAGCTATTGCTTCATAAACATAATTTCCATCATAAGAATAATTATACGACCTTGCAGCTTCTACTACTAATGCTTATTGATGATTAATGCATTAAAGTACATGCATTTGACACACGCTTTTATCCAAAGAGACTCACATTGCGTTCAGTGGTACCCATTTACCTTTAATAAGTTCTTGTTTTTCCTGGGAATCGAACCCATGACCTTGTGGTTGCTGTTGTACTGTTTGTGCTACAGGAAAGCTATTTAATAAATATAGATCAAATAGTGTATAAGTAAATAAATATAGATAGTTTATTTTAATACAATAAGTTCTAGCAGATAAATGCTGCCCTCTAGCAGCTGGTAAGTGATTTTACTGATGGTCTTCATCTACTGGTATTGAAGATGAAATTAGGCTCTTTTAATTAATATATTGAGAAAATACAATCCCTTCTTTGTTTGACTGTAATGCAATTTAATCAAATATTGACTGCTAAACTGAGAAATATGCAGCGAAACCAATGAAATAGTCACTTTGGTCTTATCAGCACATCATGTTAGTCAGGATGAATCATTTTATGAAGCAGAAAGGGCTACATACAAGAGTACATTTTCTCCTCAGCTTTACTCATTACCTTGCCAAACATTTGTCCATTTAAAACATTCAGATGAAATGATAAATCATGATATCTGCAAATTACACCATTTATTTACAGGACAATGTTGATGATGCTTTTCACACGAAGTTCAACCCTTTCTGGCAACTTCATCACAGGGTTTTTAATTCGACGTATTTATGTTACACACTCACAAATCACTTGATATTTTATAATTAGTTATCCATATGTAACTCATACACACTCGCATGTTTGCAGATGTTGATTGCGTTCACTCGTTTACTGTGCAGCATCAAACATTTTCTTCCTTCCTTCCATTCCAGACATGGCCTCCACATTTTTCCTCCAGTCACTGACCTCCACCGTCTTCTCCTACAACAAACACAAATACAGAACAGAATTATGTCACACCGCTTCAACGCTTTGATTTCAGTCCTGGTGGACCCCCAGCACACCTTCTCTGTGTCTTCCTTCTTGACGGACTTGAGGTTTGCTCTCAGGTCCATGGACACCTTGTGTTTGGAGCCCAGCAGGGAGCGCAGGATGGCGTCAGCGGAGACTCGGACTCTCCTCAGGCTGGGTCGCTTGAATTTGCCTCTCAGGTCCAGGACTTTGATGTTCAGGTCCTTGATCTGCAGCAGGTTTGATTAAAAGTTTCATCATTCGCTAGTTGTTATCAGCTAATTTGGTTCCTGTATGAATATGATGTAATTCCAGAGCAATACCTGATTAACATTACAGCATTATTTAGGAATAATGAAAAATCCTAAACAGGTGCGACTTAATAAAAACAATTCCAATGTATTTTTCTTTTCTTTTTTTGCATTTGCAATGCTTCATTTTTATAATTTTATTATTTAAAAAAAAAAATTCCTTTCGGTTTTCATAAAATGTTCTGTTGTTTTTCATATTTTTTGAACCAAGTCATTTTTTATTGTTATCATTACTATTCTTATTTTTACCAGTACATGGTTTTAATATGTACTGACAAACTAATACTGAAAACGTGTTATTTCATGTCTGGTTTCTGGGAGTTTCTGTGATTGTGAATGGCCAAAAATACATTTTATTTCCCTACAGACGTGGCGTGTTGTTTAAGAGCTAAACTGTTTCTTTACTTCTCTTGTGTTGTGAAGCACTTTAGCCTCGATATCATAGCGCTCCTCGTCCACCACGTCGATCTTAGCGTGTAGTTCCCGACACAGCTCCTGATAGAGAGAACAAATATAGTGTAGTGCTGTTTCTGCTGATGGTGAAAGAGTATGATTTTCTATATACACAACAATATTATTGTTTGTTTACAACATTCATGGTTCTTAAATAGCACTTTGGGTTTCCATGTTATCATTTTTGGTATTATCATGGTAAGGAATTGATTTATATCAGTAGTATGAGAGTGTTTTGCGATGTGTTGTGGATGATGTACCTGAAGCTCAGCAAAAGACATGCCACTCGTCTGTAGCGGAGGAGCTTTCTCAGCCAGATATCTGTCCTTCTCTGCCTCTTTATCTACCAGCTCCTGCTCTAACTCATCCTTTGCTTTAGCTACCATAAGACTCTGATCAACACACAGATATTCACACTTTAACATCTAATATATGCTAGCTTTTGAATGCACTTTCTTAATTTGTGATGCTTGTTAAATTTTGCTTTATTACATTTCATAAATGCACTCTACAGATGTGTCATTTTGCACAGGAAACACTACTTATGTTGAGTAAGAAAATGACAATTTTTGCAATGCAGTTGTACCTTAAGCATCAGCTTGCGAGATGCAGAGATCTTGGACTTTTTCTGTCAAATTTAAAATAAGTGTTGGTTATACAGAGCAAAGATTATTTATGCTGTCATATACTATCATTATCACATCAAATTATGATTTGTTATGGTTACAGATCAGAAAAGAAGTATTGAAAAAGTGGCATTCAGTGATGGGTGTCTCTCTCACCTCTTGCCTGCAAAAGAATAAAAACACACAATAAGATCATAAAATATGATTCTTGTTAATAATTAAGCTTTTAGTTTTGAGGCATACAATGATGTCCGAACGTCTAAGACCTCAAGAGAAAATGCTTTTATTTAGCATTCCTCAAATTAATACATTTGAAAAGAATATTTTACTGATTTTTATAAAAAAAGTGAAAATAATTTTATAATTTTTCAAAGTTACAATTACATCAAAGATTATTGCAGTGTATATGAAATGGAGTTAATAATGAAAATTATTTGTCTAATTTAAGTATGTTTTAACATTTCAGTCTTTCTGCTTATAAATGCCATTTCAAATTCAATGTGTGACCGCATTTTAAATTATTTTCTTTATATTATTTGTTCAATTTAGCACTTTCTGAGTGAAAACTGGAAATCCTATGCAACAGTTTTTTGGTTTTTCAGATTTTGTGCAAAAAAATAAATACTAAATTACTTAAGATGACATAAACAAAACCTGATTGTCTGAGTTATTCGGCATATAAATTGAGAAGCAAGAAGCAAAACAAATTATTTAATGAATTATTAATTTGACTATTGATAAGTGACCCAGAAATAGTGAATATATATATAATTTTCTTTCTCAGAGTTTCAGTGTGGTCTCAGATTTTTGGGCTCTATTGTATTCACAGACTCCTAATCAGGCTTCATTAATTCTGAGGCCTTGAGTAAAGACATCACAGCCGGTAAATCCAAGAATAGAGCACATTTGTCGAGAGAGCCGTAAGACGTCTAAGATGACGAACAACAGAAAGCAGACACACAATATACTCACTCAGGCATCTTTACAATGGTGATTCAACCTAGGAGATAAAAATAAAGACATTTGTTTCCAAAGGGCAGAACCATTGGGAGGATCTTCAAGGGGCTCGAGTATCAGACAGCTTTTCCAGAATCAGACGTGCTAATCAGATGTGATTATACCTCTAACAGCAGCAGCCTCACGTATTTGACTCTTGAACTCATTGTGGGAATGATATGTCGACCATTTAGGTGTTGCTTTTTAAAATAAATGAACTGCTGCTAATTGATTGATTTGGCGTCTGTGCTGCATCTGTTAACCACTTCAAAGTCCTGACAGCGGCTGCACACACACAGATGAAGTGGACCCGTAGGAAAAAAGGTGTTGGCAGAAGCCTATCATGGCGCTGTGATTTTGGCATGGTAACTATGCCTCACCGATAACAATCCCAGCTTTCTCCAGCCCATATCCACTTGCAGTGTACCATAAATAGACCCGCACCAGGCTTTAGAGGCTTTAACCCAGCCCAAGTTTCCGCTCGATGATGTAAAACCGGTCTAGAGCACTTACGAAAACAAATATGGTAAATTACGCAATAAAAAAAGCGAGCATATCATCATAAATCTGGAACTGGATAGGTTTATTTAGCCGAACGCCAAAGGTGGTTTCCAAAGTAATGTTTATGTGATGTTTCGGGTTTCTGCAATTTAAATTGAGGTTTTATGCAGCTCTGAACTGGAAGGTTAAAAGTAAATGTATGAATCAGCAAGGGGTACTTTTTTAATTAAATGATCTGAGAGATAATATCAAAGTGATTTGGGAGACGGAGAAGGATTATAAATCATAAAGCACTTAAGTAAATAAAATAAATTAAAGGAAAGAGTAAATTTACCACGTGTATTGACGTTTCTCTAAACAAGTTGAGCAATATGGGTTTTTCCAATAACAGTTTCTTGAACCATTACATTTGTTGACAGTAATATTGAATATTTGGTTACACGTTTGGCAATATTAGCAAATACTGAGAAGGAAATGTCTATGCAGTATTCAGATTTGTTTTTAATTTTTATATATATTTTTTTGGTTTATTCTTCTTAGAAATGAAGAAAAATGCAATGCAGACTAACTTTCCTTAACATGGAAGCAAACTGAATGAACTTACCTTGTGGTGCTCAGATGGGCAGAGAAGTGATGCTCTAGAACAATGCCTCGCTTTTTTAAGACACCCTCTTATTGTTCATCCTCGGCCTGTTACTGGATGATATTATTAGCACACACACACACACACACACACACACACACACACACACACACACACACACACACACACAAAGCTTTTATCCAGCACTTGTGGAGTGCTGTTGTTGATAGTCATTGTGCTGCACTTATCAGCCGTCAGACAGTGGACTGTGGTTCCTCATGATGCTTCGGGCCTGTCGCACAACCTAATTTAGCTTTCATTTAAAGACATTTCCACTGATCTTTTCAGTCAGCACTGAGAGCAGATCTTCTCTTGAGAACAAGCCTCTAGTAATCCATGGGTTTTGGACCAGATCTCAACAAAGTCTTCCAATTTGCTTTAGGGATCAGCCTCACTTCATGTTTATCAGTTGAATTCATAAGATCATTAAAAAGTTTCTCAGACGTTACTCTTGTTTCATGTTTCATGTCTTGCTATTTATTTGTTATTTGTGAAATTCAATTCATAAATAATTACAAATAAATGACATGTAACACTGTATTAAACATTACATTTTCAGATTAGACTGAAATAGTATTCCTTGTTTCAATAATTTTAGTTTTATTCATTTTGAAAAACTTTTACAGTTTATAGCTCCAAACTTACTGTGTGATTAATATTGATGTCATTTGTAAAAGGAAGTTGACTGTTAAATGAGAAATAAATGAAGTATCATGAGAGACAAATCTTTGAGCATTGAAATCTTCCTTTGGGTTTCTCATAAGATGGAAACTATCTTTCATAATTAATCAAATAAATTTACTTCGTGGGTATCAGTTTGGCCTTTTCTATAATCATTTTTGCATTTATATAATCATTTTAAACACATTAAATCTGCTGCTTCTGAATGTTTTGGAAGAGATCTCAACAATGTCTCAAACTGGCCGAGAATCCAAAATCTACATCTCCTTAAATTCTCCTAAGATCAAATGATCTGCTGTCTAAATGACTTGTATAGCCACAGATTTACTGATAACTACTGTTTTGATTTGTTTTCCCTTCTGGAATTTCAAAAGAAACATCTGAAAGCGAATGAAAATAAAGTGAGAATTAAATGAAGTCATAAGCTATAAAAGAGCAACATCTGAGCATAAAAATCTTCCCCTGAGTTTTGCATAAGATTAATATTATCTCCCAAGTCTGTTTTACAGTAACAATTTGCTTTAGGGATGGGTTTTTTGATTTTGTTTTATTTTTTATTCTGTCACATTGATTTGTTGTATCAGTGGAGCCATGCTCTGCGTTTGACCCTGCTCTCTGATTAAAATATTAACTGTAGACAGCAATAATCTTTGTGAGAGATTATGGCAGGAATGCAAAGTTGCCCATAGGTTGGCATCTAAACATAGAGCAGTCAGACAGCTGTTAACGCCACTCTGGTGTTTGTGAGATACTACGTAAAAGCTATTTTGATGTCTCGAGATAAATGCATGCATGCAATGCTTTTATCTGTGCTTAGGTTTTGCTGGCTTTCTCCAGGTGTTCTTTGCAGTTATACAACATCCTTCCAGTTAGAGAGATTACCGGCTTTATCAGTCCTGGTTGAAGTCTTCAAGCTGTACTGTCTAAATACCTTCAAGATTTCCATTATAAGTAATAAAATATGCACTTCTTTTTGTCTCTGTAACCATGTTACCAAACTCTTTGTGGTTGTGGAAAGCATTCGAACAATGCCGTTTCTTGGCTGTGTTGTGTTTGTGTGGGTGTAGATGTGTTTTTTGCATCACTTTCTCTTATCTGCATGTCAACCCGAGCATCATTTCCAGGACCTGCTTTCTGAGGGACATAACATCATGCACGTATTGTAACATGACTCAGATGCTGTTGTTATGTCAAAAGGGCTTCCCAGATTGTTAGCTGTAGAGCGTTCTAGAAGGGTCGGTTGTGAGTAGCACCTGTCCTGTTTACTCTCTGCTGGATTTGGTTCTTGGCTGATGTGGAAACCCAGGATTATAGATGCTGCATGTCGGTCGTGATCGGACCGTATTTAGAGTCGCTGTTGATATTGAACGCTGGTGTGAGAGGATTAAGCATCATTTAGTATGTGCTCGTGTTATTTTTTGCCTATAGAGGATTTGTTTTTATGTGGGATGAAGACCGGGGCTAGTTGTCACACTTTTTCCAGGGTGGGCTTATTTATCAGCCAGTTTTTGTAGATGCAGAACCTTAAAGTATTGGCTACAGAAATGATTGATCATTTCCATTTAACAGTGACCAGAAAAAAAAAAAAAAAGTGATTACTTCTTGTTGGTGAGACATGTTGTCACATTATATGGGGTATAAGATATTGATGTTGATTTGAGACGAATACCTTTTTAAAAATATGAAAAAGGAATAAAAAAATAAAAAAATGTATTTTGTATGTATTATAAGGTTTTTATAAATGCTCTTTATTAATTTTCAAATAATGCATGGTTATTTGTATAAAAATATAAAATATTGGAAATGTCTCAAATCTTATGTGTAATATTTATAATATATTTATGAAATTAATACTTGTAAAATAAAATAATAAATATTAAATTAATTTAAAATGATAAAGTCATATGAAATAAAACACTTTTGACAACTTTATATGAATGTTACATTTTTTATCTAACTAGCTACACACACAAACGCACACACACACACACACACACACACACATATATATATATATTCATTTAAACAGACAAGAAATTACATCAGTTTTGCACATGATCAAATGTGATGTTTTTCCTTAAAAATCACATCTTTCCAGACATGAAGACCTTCCCCTGTGTGACAACTAGCCCCAGTCTCTTCTGCCGTAGTTTAATAGAATCATTCTTCACTCTGGGTCTGTTAAAAATTCAGACCTCCAGACAGCCAATTATCACTGGCTTTTTATAAACTGTTGAGCACTTGTAAAAACACAGGCCAGACTCAGGCTGGTCTTTCTGTGTGTAGAGAGTGGAAAATATGTGGTGGTGGTTTTCTACTTCTTCAGTGAGAAATAATGCTTGTGTTTAATGTTCAATTCAGCTCAATTCATTTTAACATATCTCTTTGACTCATTATTAAATCAAACTTTTGTATGATTGATGATTTTCACTGCAATCTGATAGCTTCCAGTATACAGACACACAGTATACCACTTCCTGGATCAACATTTTATTCCGTAACATTATGCAGTTTTCATTTATATGCTGTCTTTTGCTGATGATTTCATTATTTTTAATATGCATCTGTTTACATAAGAGATCTCTCGTTTCTCCGTGCTGTTCATGTGTGTTATTGTTCGGGAGGTTTTGTATTTGTTCAGAAGATGTGTAATAGCACACCCGAAACACGAAAAGCCGTAAAAACACATCTTTGGCGGGGAAGCATTGTGTTCTAAAAAATGAGATAACTTGTCAATGGCAGAGAAAGAGTTAAATAATTTATGAATGAAATATTAAATGCTCAAAAATTTTCTAATATGCAACATACAGTTGTGAGGTCATGTGACCTTGACTCAAAAACACTTCTATTTGAAATGTTCATTGCTATGTAATGTGTATTTCTGCATATTGTATTGATTCACTTGGCATAAACTTGAATTCTTAGCATAGCTTGTGTTTTTGCTTCTGGTAGATATTTCCTTGATGATGGTGGGAATAGCCTTGTGTTTCCTCCAGCAGCTGCTCTGAGACCAGTTTTGTTTATTCGTTTCATTGTCTAATTCTGAGTTTGTTAGTGTTGAGTCTGTAGATGAAAGCGTAGTCTCTCTGTGATGGTGTGAGTCGGTCTGTGGTCTCATTAGATCAAGCCCGTGACAGGCTCAGAGACATAAACACACTTTGTTCTCATCATGTGTGTGTGATGTCATGGACAAAACAAGCCAGTCATCTGAGAGCGCTTTCAAACCGTGTCTGTTCACAAACAATTCTCTGAGTCGTATTTGTTCAGATTATAACTGCATTCTTGCATTGTTAGTTATCATAGCATAATCCAGAAAATTCTCAAATAAAAAATTCTAAATCCCATTGCCCACGTAAAAATAACCCAGTTTTATTATTGCAAAAATGTCAGTTGATAATAATATTTAGATTCACAATAAAACTGTTTATTGGATTTTATTGGATTTAGTATAAACAGGACACCACATTAGGCGCTGATATGTGTGTGTAACATTTATCAAACATGTTTCTCATGAAAGTGACCAGTCTGTTCTTCTGGCTGTATTTCTACTGAGCGTGAGCCAGAGCACCAGCTCCCTGACCAAAGCCAAAGCCCTTCGGTCCAAAGTTTTTAGCATAGCACCCTATATAAATAGAAATAAGTGTAAATAATAAAATAAATAATGTTTTTGTAAGTATTAAAAAAAAAAACATGATAAAATCATATAACATTATTAAAATGCATTATATATTCTAATTATAAATTATATTTTATAATATAATAATATTTTATATATTAAATTTAAATGTTGTAAATATTAAGCATAATATTAAATCTAAATAATAAAATAAATAGAATTATTTGAAATATAAATACAGATTAAATAAACAGTATTATCAATAGAAATGTAAATATTCTGTTAGAATAGAAATGCTATAAAAATATAATTATTAAATATAATATTACATTTAAATAATATTAAAATGTTATTATGACTATAAATTATAGACATTAAATAAATATTATTTTTTATCAACATCAGTTTAAATATTCTGTTAATATAGAAATGTTATTAGAAATATTAATTATATAAATATTATAAATAGCATAATACAGTACTATTGTTATATATAAAATTTATTCTAAACCTAAATGATACAAATACACTTTAAATAAAAAAATTTTTTATTAATTTGGATGTAAATGTTCTTTACTGTTTATATTTCTGCCTATTTCTAAACAAATCCTGAATATCCTAATATTGAACAAAAATAAACACCTGTATGTATGATATTTGATACTGACCTTTACAGTAAATCTCTCCATCTTTATCTGCTAGAGTTGTGGACTCCAGACTCTTTCCACACTTTGCGCATCTGAAGCAGCTCTTATGCCAAGACTAAAGGAGATGAAAAGTGATGCACGAGATTTCATTTTTCACGGTCAATTAGCTTGATTTTATTGTCCTGGCATGCTGTTTGGCAGTATATAAAACATCAGACATGTTGGGATTGGCAGTGATTTGTCAGTTTGCAGCATTAGTTGACTTTCGAATGAGGGCAGGTGAGGACACGGTGGTATTATGTTTGCATTGCATTGTTTTTAGTAGGCGATAATGAGGCTATTTTGGCAACCATGCCAAAACAATCAGTTAAATTGTTGGGTTAACCAGTTTGGTAGGGGAATATGCCTGAGGCAATGTGAGAGTATCTCCACAAGTCTATTCAAGAAAAATGAACTCACGTTTCCCCCTCCAACCACCTTCTCTGCCGCGTACACGGCGCTTCCACAGCGAGGGCAAACGTCCGAGCCGCCGAGCTTCTGCGCAAACTTTGACGGATTGGGGTTGTTGGTTGCACGATGAGATGTTTGTCTGTATGACGAATGCAAACTGGCTACTTTAATGTACCCTGGTAAAGACACAATGCAAATGAAAACATCCTACTAACCCGGCCGGTTTGATCCCGAGAGCTTCACCCGTGTCCATGCTGAGGGTTCCCGCTCCTCCACCGAAGCCATAGCCTTTTGGGCCGTATTTCTTGCCATAGCAGGACTTGCAGTAGATCTCGTCCTGATGCACAGCTACTGTTGTGCTGTCCAGATTCTTTCTGCACACCACTGCAGTCCACATAGATGCACATAATCAATACACTGCTATGCATTAGACAATTCGCTCTGTAGATAATGTTGCACTTCAGAGCAAAATAAATGCTTGCTTTTTCATATATTACAAATGTCTAATTCTCACAGAAATCAAATCCTTCCTTATCTTTAGACACAAGAGGTCATTCCCATAAACTATGCAATTTATTTAGATAACATATTTACATTTCCTTATATGAAATATGAAGTAAAAACATATATGAAATCTATTAGCTAGAATATTTTCATGTATTGTAATTTCTTATCCCATAAATATATCTATGTTTATTTGTGTGTAATACATTTTGGACATTTATGTCATATATATGAAAACATGTCAATACAGGTGGATGCTATGCAAATCTAAAAGTATTAAAATAATAAACAAAAAAATTACAAGAAAATAAACATACAGATTGCAACATAACATTTGCATATAGAGAAAAATATAATGTATATTATTGACATGCAGGGTTGCTACATATAATGCCATGTAAAAAAAAAAAAAAAAAAAAAATCATCATATAGATATTTTTAACATATGTACATATACCGATGTTGATTTTATACAGTATATGTTATATGAACTTATATTTCCATCTAAATAGAGAATGTACATGTGAATATTAGATAAATAAAATGTCACTCTTGATTTAGGAAAATAAGTGTTATATAGCCTATTATAGACTACTTTGTTCATACGGGTTGTACCATTTGTTCATTCAAAAAAGCAGCTTTTATTGAAACCAAACTAGCAAAATGACTCATTTGTACTTCCAGTGGCTGTTTATTGTCAGCTGTGAATGTCTCAGTAGAGCAAGTCAAGTCAAATACTCTTTTGGTTCAAAGCAGCTTTACAAAAAATCATGATGTTAATGTTTATAATGTTTTAGTATCTTCTTACTTGATAGTTGCATTCAGCAGATTAGAGCTGGGTGATCATATAGTTTACATTTTGCAACTATACAAACAATCAAGCAGATGAGATCTGATAAACACTATCAACTTATGCGAGTATACTGTAAATAGTACATAGTATACTTCTTTACATTAGTGTAGTAGATTTTCAGGTAAAGTAAGATGTACTGTATATCCTACTTTAAATATTTCAGCACTAGTTAATCTCAGAAACTGTAAAATAGCATTTTACTTCAGCATTATCACAGTTTTTGATACATTATAGCCTTATATTTACCGCACAGGAAACATTATACAATTAGAAATGCAGTTCATGACTCCTGAAAATCAATAACTGTTTATGCAAGCTATAAGTAACAGGGAATTTGAGGAGAAATGTTTGAATCCATATTGAGATATCTGAAGTTTAAGGCAAACATTTGTGTCTCTGCTAATCTGAGCACAGTTTGAGACTCTTGAGATCTCTTCTAAAACTCTAGTGGATGCAGCTGAGAACCTTTAAACCTTAAAAACTTTAAACATATCCACTCTCCCTACTGTTCGGTGACATAATAACTTTGAGAGTTTGGTGCATCATCAGTGTGAGTGTGTCATCTACACATAAACATCCATTTGTTCCACAGATCTGCAGGCAGATGCAGATGATGTGCAGCCATAAAAGGCAGACCAATCCACCGGGATGTTCCTTTGTACAACACCTAATATAGACATGCTGTTAAACAGGAAAGATTTACATGCTGCTCAGAGTCTCATTTCCAAACTCACTTTTGTCATTAGTTCAGAAGCACAAACTATTGCTAATGATGCAACGGTTATTACTTGATTTACTACTAGAACTAGAACTAAAACTGAAATCAAAATGCATGAAAACACATTAAATATATTTAAGAAAAGCAAAAGTGATAACAACAACAAAATTACTAAAACTTTCTTAAAATTTACACGATTTAAATGATTATTAAAATTGTGTATCTCAATACTAAGTCATTCATAAGTGCAAACTACTATTAATTATCAACATGTATAATTCAGGGTTATTATAGTTAACTAAAACTAAAACCATATAAAAATAAATAAATAAATAAAAAATGTTACTCTGAAATAAATTAAAGATACAAAACTTAAACGTAACTCATTTTCATTCTTTAACTTCATGTAGTAAAATAACTAAAACTGAAACTGAAATAAAATGAATAAAAAAACAAAATAGTTATATTTAAGAATTAACACAAAAATTACTGAACTTTCAGAAAACTTTGTGTAAAATTTATTTAAGAAAATCCTATGAAAAATGTAAAAATAAAAACTAATTAAATATAATAATTATTACTATAATACTGCAGATATACTGGTACAGATAAGCAAGCAATTTAATTCATGCATTTAATTCATATATATATATATATATATATATATATATATATATATATATATATATATATGTGTGTGTGTGTGTGTGTGTGTGTGTGTGTGTGTGTGTGTGTGAATTAAATGCATGAATTAAATTGTATATATATATATATATATATATATATATATATATATATATATATATATATATATATATATATATATATATATAAATAAATAAATAAATATATATATATATATATATATATATATATATATATATATATATATATATATATATATATATATATATAAATACTTTTTTAGGACAAAAAAAATCATTCATTAGATCCACTGGCAGTATTTGTGGAGATTTGTATCCATAATAAGAATTTCCTCTGGGCTGGCATCACGCTATCACATTCACAGCTGACAGTTTTGTCCAAAAACAATCTATTTTCCGTGCTATATATGACCATCTGCATGAATAATTTTCCATTTTCCGGTTAACACCCTCTCTCTGCAGGACTAACCTTCACCACCCATTTCCACAAGGAGAATCTCACGCTCACATGCACATCCTTTCTGCTTAAAATACGCTATTAGAGCACTGAAGGTGTCAGGTGAACATCTGTGTACCGATATGTGTCTGTCTGTCTCTAATAGATTCCCCGCTTGAGCTTAAACATCTGCTCCTATCTCATACATTAGTTCACATATTGTGAATACAGAGCATGAGTCTCGGGTCAGTGTGTGTGTGTGTGTGTGTGTGTGTGTGTGTGTGTGTGTGTGTGTGTGTGTGACTTACTGCACAGAAAGCAGGACTTGTGGAAGCTTTGTCCTTCACACTGAACCTCTTCTGCGAAATACACCGTCTTCTTACAGCAGCCACATTTGTTTCCTCCTCCCAGCGGCATCCTGACAGTATCAATGCATGCAGACTTTAAGACATGCGTAATTTCTTCACAAATGCATCAGCTTTATTGCATTTGCATATAATTTTTGCAATTGCAGTTCATTTGTTTTCACAGTTTCAGTTCAGTTATTTTTAGATGAAGATACATTTTGACTGGATAAAAGATAATTTGCCTATGCCATTGTTTTTAAAGTACAATCAAATGGCTGCATGCTGGTTTTTGGTAAGTCATGGAAGAATATGCACATAATTATGGATGATTTATGTTAGCTAACATGAACTACCAATTAAAGCAACATTCACAAATATATATATATGCATATATATATATAGATATATATATATATATATATATATATATATATATATATATTTTTTTTTTTTTTTTTTTTATCAAAAGTTAATGCACTGTGAGCTAACATGAACAAATAACAAAATAGTATTTTTATTAACTAACATAAACTAAAATAGAGAGCACGTATTGTTAATTTATATTCATTTTAGCTAATGTATTAAGTAACATTCACAAATGGGAGCTTGTTGTAAAGTGTAATATACTCTCTACAGACTGTGCATCTGATTTCAAAGGGTCAAGACACCAGCGTTCTGTCTTTCCCACTGAAACAAAACCATTAGTTTATGGAGAGTAATAGTAAAGCTCTCACCTGCAGTGATAGTTAGTCCCTAGATGAGAGAGTGTTCTGCAGAGTCTGAGTCCTCAGATGAGTCCAGAGAGGATGAGAGACTGATGAAGAGATGAGATGAGGAGCTGAACACGAGAGAGAGAGAGAGAGAGAGAGAGAGAGAGAGAGAGAGAGGGACAGAGAGAGACAGAGAGAGACAGAGAGAGTGTGTTTCGAGTGTGTTTTGACCTTAAACGGTGTTTGTTAGGAGGACTGGAGTCGCTCACCCTCCTCATTCCAACACAATGAAGCACAGCTGGACCTGCTGGAAATGAGAAGCGGAAGAAAGTCAGCTAGTTAGTTAGCTGGTTAAGAAATAAAGCATCTTAGTTAGTTGGTTGATTATTTAGTTATCGACCATTGTTGCTTTTGGGAAACACACCACCAATTAGCTCAGAAACAAAGTTACGTGAGCAGATTTGTAAGTTAAGACATAAAGTTATTTGTTTGTTAGTTAGGAAATAAAACAAATTGGTTTGTAAGGGCAATAATGCAGATTAGTTAGTTGAAAAATAAAGTTTGTTAGCTAGCTGTTAGTTAAGAAATAAAGAAATAAAGTTTTAGTTAGAAAGTGCTTGTTGCATGAGTCTTCCACATTCACAGCTGTGTGTGAATATTACACATCTGTTCTTGTCAAGTAACAAATAAAAGGCAAATATTGGTGAACAACATTGTTTTGATCATTGTTGCTTTTGGGAAGCGCACCACCAATTAGTTCAGTTAGTTATTAGGAAATAAAGCCGATTAGACAGTTAAGAAATAAAGTTAGTTTTAATTTAAATTTTAGTTAGAAGGTGCTTGTTGTCTTCAATGTTCATATCTGTGCATGTATATTACGCTTCTCAACTTGTCAAGTAACAAATAAAAGGTAAATATTGGTAAAATTGAGTTAGTTAGTTAGTGAGTGAGTTGGATATTGGTTTGTATCTGTAAAACCAAATCAAGGGGGAAATCAAATTGACAAAGTAGTATGGTAATACGATAATAAAATGTGATTCTTGTAAAATTATCTTACAGTAGAATGTAATTACCATGAAATGCAGATATGGGAATCAATTTGTGCCCTGGTTTGTATGTATGCATGTGTATATAAATATATATTTCAAAGCATGGTACCACTTTTCTCTCTATAGTTTCTCCTCATCTTCACAGCTGCACATGGATACTACAGCACGCATCTTCTGTCTGCTGATGGTGCTGTTCTTCCGGCACTCATTCATCTGATCCAATGACTTCCTTCCATTGCTGATGCAAAGAGGATGTTGAAAACTGATCCATAGCCTTGAGACTGAGAAAGGAGAGTCCTCAAGCTCTGCTTTTTCTATACAGCTCTTTGGTCACACACAGGGTCTGTCTCCTCTGGACGTCCTCTATGAGAACGAGTGTGTGACCAATGCATGAATCCACCGCTGGAGAAACAGGAGTCCAGGACAGGAAGGTTTTCATGTAAATCTGAGCATGTGTACAGGCCTGAGAGACAGAGAGCGTGACTCGTGTGCTCTGAAGTTTATGTGATGAATTAAGAACCTGCTGCTTCATTTATTCAGTATTCCGGTCTGAATAATATTGTCAGTGACTCTACATCAGCGTCTGTGAGTAAATTATCATTTTATATTCAGTAGTGCATTCATTTCCATTTTTGTATTTTTTATTTGCTGTTGGTTTGTAAACATGTGAAAACCTGAGACAAAAATAATTAATATGGATGTTAAATTTAATGTGAAATGATTTTGCTTAATGGTTTGTTAAATTGGTGTTAATTAATTAAGTGAAGGTAATTATTAAAGAGTGGTTTTTTATAGTTTTGTAAGCATCTTGGAGCAGCTAAAAGGGATAATTCACTTAAAAATGAAAATGTATCATCGTGTTGTTTGAAATGATTATGAGAACATTTTTATTTATTTTTTTGGTCTTCATCACACAAAGCTATTGAATAGCTAAAATATAGTCCACATAATGTACTTTTATCACACTTTTCGATCTTTTCAGAGCTCTATAAATCTGCTTTTTGAGTTCTACAGAGGAACACAGATTTAGAATGACATAAGCATAAGTAAAGTATGTCAGAAAAATCATTTTTGGGTAAACTATCCCTTTAAGGAAAAATCAATTAGAGGTGTATTAATTTGGGTCACTTACCCAAAGTCAATAAATTTTCTAAAAATATTTTGGAATATATTGTTTAGAATTTTAGGATGGCTGGGGAGAAAATTATTCCGGATTTAAGAAATCATACTTACACAGAAGTAGCCATAAATAAATTAATACAAATACATAATAAAAATAAAATAAATGAATACAATAAAACATAACATAAAATATAAAGTAAAAAAGAACGGCATGTATCTTGAATATTCACTGCTGTGCACAAAAATTATGCATTTTCTTTAGGTCACTTACATGTCAGTTAGTAATATTTCTGAAAATATTTTGAAAATATTGACTAGGATTTTAGGATGGTGAATTAGTAGGAATTTAAGAAATAATAAACATAAGTAGCCATAAATAAGATAATAAAAGAAATTATACAATTATACAATAAATTAAAGAACTTATTGACTGCCATTGTTTATTTACGGTTTTATTTATTTATTTATTTTGCAAGTGTCTTGCACAGCTGTACGATATTGGTGTCTGCTCAGTTTCAGAGAACGGCCAGAAGAGGGCGCGCTCACTCTTCACGACTGACGTCATGCAGCGCGACACACCCTCTCTTTCTCGCGCTTGTCTCTTTCACAATCACTTCATACGTTCGTCATAACACCAGCATATTTACATCAAACCGGCTATGCTTGAAGTACATCACTCTAGATTCTGTTTTGTTCCTTGAACATATTTTCCCACCACAAAACAAGCAAAGCACGTGTCGAGGCCGGATTATTTTTTTTATTTTTTTTTGGTGCTGGTGATTTTGTGTGGGAGACCGCCACTGTAATTATGACTGTGGTCTTGATGGAACAAGCAGAGTTAAAGAGCATGAGCTGAGCAAATGAAACACGGCTGATGTGAACCAGAGATGTGATGGTCAATCAGTGTGTGTGTGTGTGTGTGTGTGTGTGTGTTGTGGATGCATCACTCCATCATGCTCAGATTAGATTCAGTCCAGTAAAGCCTGATAAACGAGCGGCTGCAGTTCTGCCTTTAATGCGGCTGAAACTTGAGTCTGTCTGCAGAGAGACTCGCCCTCCATATAAAGCATCACACAGTCTGAAGGATGACATGCCACTTTAATCACCACCTTCATCATCCTCATCATCATCCACAACAACATCACTCACATACGGGTAATCAGAATCATCTTGATGTGATGTTGATATTGATGATAGTGTGGTGGCTGGTGATGATGATTTTGAATTGTGACTGCTTAACAGATATGTGTAATGTACTTTTAGATTTCGACGTTCTGCTGTAGAGAGGAACATCCTGTACATAATAATCTGAAATAACCATCGTGATCCATTTAAATCCGAACCGAACGTGGCCTAAGAGCTCTAGACATGCAGGTACTGTAGGATCCATATCCACTTCTAATGGTCTTTGTAAAAATATCCATCCAACCTGGACATACGCCAGCTGGTCCATTTACTAGAGAATCTGTATTTCAATGAAGATGCTGGGCGAATATTTACGAGGAGAGAACAGTTCCTTTTGATTCGGAGTCTGGAGCAGAGATGGTGACTCTCCTCTGAATCACTGCAATGTTATAATTATCATACTTAAATGAAGGTTGGACGCTTACCTTAGTATCTTCTTGAATGCAACTGGCAAGACTGTTTACACTGGAGCTGTGGCGTTTCTCTGCCCTTCGTTTCTATCAGTGGGTAAGCTGGTTAACAAATGCAACTAGTTACAGTACGTATGTAAAGTTAGCACAGCCTGGAGATTATTATTTATTGTTTTTGGGATGTTTCCTTAATTGAAATTTATTACGCAAGCATCCCTGTGCTTAACTACATCCACACTAATGAGCATTAGACGGATAATGTTTAGGCGGCTGGCTGCACTTTGGGTTTTGACTGTGAGTTGGATTTGCTTTCGGCAAAAATCCCATGATTTTAACATGTGCCTTGTGTTTTGTGGCTTGTTATTTGGTGTTTTAAAAGCCACAGGCAGTATTAGGATGACATCAGCACACTGATATATCATGATGTTGTGGTGCAGTGTTGTCATACAGATACAGAACATCCAGATGCTGCTAAGCTGACAGTTCAACCTTCTAAAAGGCAAAAATGAACACAAATATTGAATAAAATATTCTTTATTTATTTAATGTCACTTATTACTATATAGTGTAAATACATTTTATTTCACTTTTACTAATTACTAGTACTTTAACTCATATATTTCTGTAGCAAAAGAAGTATTTTTTTTTTAAATTGGGGTTTTTCATCATATTCATATTTTGTATTGTTTAATTTCAGCTTTATTTTAATCACTGGAAATGATTGCTAATTGTTTTAGCTTAAAAATAGCAACACTGCCTTTATGCTGCATGAGCGGACTTAACTCGACTGGGTAAAGCCACCTTTTTTGGCACATTGCATTCTGGGATTGCAAGAGAAAGTTGCATACAGTGCTGCTTTAGCATTTTGCATCTTAAAAAAACAGCATAATGATGCTGCCTCATTTTTGTACCAGTATTCAGTTTGCCTGCGATGCTTTAAATGCTGTCCAGGTAGGCAGTATATTTAGTTTTTCCACTGTGTATGACCTCAGGGAGAGAGAGGCGTAATGTAATACTATATACTATATATAATACTAATCTATATTCTCTATATGTTCCATTAAACAAGACAGCTGCTTAACCGTTCAGTAAGGTCACATGTATGAGCGTTATTTCCTCAAAGTGAAGCTGGAATTGTCCTGCCCCTCAGGAAATGTCCTTTACAAATGATCACATGATGTTTAATAATGACATTTTGATATTTTAAGGCTTATTAACGACACTCCCTCTCACAACGTCACATTATTCCAGAAAATAATCCACAACTCATATACAAGTACAGAGTTACACCCATCACAACATTCATTTTCCACTAAACGAATGATATTATTTGGAAGCTGAGGGAATTGGTGCTGTTGCTCAGTTGATTATTTTCCTGTTGGTTTTATGTTGTAAAATGAAGCCATTAAAGTCTCTGGACTCTGTTGGTTTTACGGACGCCGGTAAATCTCCTCAATATTGGTTTTAGAGCCCGTCCCTAGTCGTCAGATGACTCATGGAGAGGAAAAGTTGAGTCGTGTTGGATTATAGCATGAGCTGATCTCTCATGAAGGCTTTCAGAAACTTCTAGGGTGATCTGCCATGTCGTGTCATTCCTAGGCTTTAAATGGGCTAGTGTACCTTTTATTTTTCTTGAGTCTTGAGTAACTCTTTAATATTGAACGTTTTCCATAGTAAACTAAATTTGTTCTGCCTGCCATAATGATAGGATGTGAAATACAGTTCGATCTCTGTTTGATCAGAGCAATTACAAACAAAAAGCAATGGGCACCAAGGCTATAGTTATTGGTCTTAGAAACGCTCTCAGAATAACGTCTCTGGATCAGCTGTGCCAGACGGTGCTGGACTGTAACATTGTAGTTCGATCCAAAAGAGCAAGTCCCTCGAGCTCGAACATCAAGTCCACTATTTATATGATTACTGCAGTGGATTTACGCTTGTTAATGCCCACCAGACTGTAATGCATTTGCCAGTTGTGTCACTGGGAGGTTTTCACTGCAGTTCACATGTCGCATACGAAGCTCCTCTGTTATTTTCATCCTTTAAAATATGTTTTTTATCTTACGGGTTTGTAAAGCTACGAGTCTTGATCTTGTGGTCTCGCTCTAGTGTCTTGAGTTTTCATCATTTAAAGACCACAGTCTATGTCTAGTGTACTGAAGGTGATTATTACTTCAACCACTAGTTGGCGCAGTATCTTTACCTTTATTCTTTATGTTGCTATTGAATCTCTCAGTTGAGTTCTTTACAGTGAGCATTCTGGCTCTTGATCTCGATCTGGACCACAATTTTACTTCTCAAGGTTTTGATATGAGATTAATTTTATTAGTATGTGAGCTGTAGGTTTATTTGGCTTATTCGCTCACGAGAGGAGAAACCTTAAGAACATGAGCTTTAATGAAGTCATCAGGGTGGAGTGGATTTGTTTATAATCAATAATTGTGTCTCTGATTGTCTGCAGACAGTAGCTCAGATTATACTGTAAAGTCTCCAGAACATTTAGGCCAATAATACTTCTTTAAGTTTTGTTATAAAACTGGCCTATTAAACTACATCTATTTAAAGACTTTCCCTATCATTAACATTCAGCGCAGCTCGTTTTATTGCTGGAATCAGTCTAATATCCTGCTGTAATGTAAAACCTATGAAATGTCTTGTACGGAGATGTTCTGAATAATTAAATGCCTGCTTTGGCCTGCTGCTCATTTCAAGAGAACAGACGAGTTTAAACTGCAAACCAGGGGCCGGATTCACGAAAGATCTTATTATTTTTTAACTTAAGATTTTGTAAGACTTTAGATTTTGTGTTGCTAAACATGCTGTTTTAAGAATATTCTTAAATTTTTTATTATTCTTAAGATGAAACTAAAGAAGAATTCTAAAGGGAAACTAAATAATTTGACATCAATTTTCTTAAAAAATCATTGTAAATAATTTGTTAAATTTAGGACACCCCCAGACTTGTCTTAAAGGGTTTGATGAAAATGAAAATGATGTCATTAATTACTCACCTTCATGTTGTTTCCGAACCTGTAAGACCTTTGTTCATCTTCGGAAAACAAATGAAGATATTTTTGATCAATTCTATGGGAAGGTCAGAGAACTATCAGACAGCAAAGTAATTACCTTGATCAGCGTCCAGAAACACGGCAAGGAGATCGGTAAAATAATCCATGTGACATCAGGGGATCAACCGTTTTGCGTCGCTACAAGAATACTTAAAATACTTAAAAAATTAAGAAAACCAAAAATGATGACTTTATTCAACAGTTAGTTTTTTCAAGTCATCCTGGTGCCATTTTGGATGAAAAAACATTATGCTGGCATTGACTTTTATTATGCATATTTTATGGTCAATTTCATGGTATTTGTCATTATTTGATATAAAAACAGGTCCATTGCAAATTATTTAATTATACACTATATATGCACAGTATATGTATGTATACCAGATAAAAGTCTATATTTATAATTATATGCACATTTTGATCCATTTTAATATATAATATAATATAATAAATATATAATACAACTATATTTTTATGATCTTGAATAGTTTGTTTGTCTATATATATTATATATATATATATATATATATATATATATATATATATATATATATATATACAGTACATACAGTAGGTGCTGCAGAAGGTAGAACTAAAATGAATAAATACAAAATAAAGAAGAGGGTGCATGAAATGCATCAAATTGGTCTATTTTCACATTAGAGGGCAGCTGACTCTGTAGACAGTGGGCAGTGAGAGGGTTTGGTGCAGATGGGACCGTGTGCAGTGGAATGGACCATTAAGATTCCTGTGGGAAACAGCATCAAGTGTTTAAATCGTGTTAGTTGTATGACAGACAAGGGTGTGGGCCGGAGTCAATTGGATTAGGAGTGACTCGCTGTAGGAAATGCCTGTGGATCGTCAGAGCCCGGTCTCACATGTTGGATCCTTTTAGCCCACCAGCACAGAGTATTACAGCGATTAATGATGTCACGCTTTCGTGCTGTTTTCCTGATCTCATAGAAATCCACACTGACAGGGCCGGTTGGTAAATGTTTTTTCCCTTGCATGAGGTTGTTTTCCTTTGATAATTGAATGCACCACCTCTAGAAATTCACATTTCAAAAAGATTAAACTTAATTACTTAATTACAGTTTTCCTGTTTTATCCTGGCTGGTTGTTAGTAATAGTGTCTGTGCTTTAGATGACTTAGATTTAGTTTGATTTCATGAAAACATGTACCAGCTTGTTGAATATTGATCTGAGCCCATATAAAAACAAGTATATATAATAATAATTTGTCGTCTATAAGAATTTTTTATGTGTATTTTTTTGTCCACCAAAAATGCATGTACTTATTTTATTGAAAATATTCACAATTATTTTATTGAAAATCACCGGAATTTATTCTAAATTTCCAGCATCATTCCTCCAGTCTTCAGTGTCACATGATCTTTCCCGAAATTGTTCTAATATGCAGATTTTCAGCTCAATAAACATTTCTAGTTATTATCAGTGTTTTATCATATTTTTTGTGTAAACTGATGATTTTTCAAGACACGTCGTTGAATGGAAAGTTTAAAAAAGTTTGCTCTTTGCTGTCATTTTTTGATTGATTTAATGCATCCTTGCTGAATAAAAGTATCAATTTTAATAAATAAAAACAATCAAATAATAATAATAATTTTGAAAACAATTGCCTAAAATACTATTTATAATAATTTATTTAATAATAAATTTCTATTTTATTTATTTATTTATTTATTCATTGTTACTTTTGTTTATGTATTTGAAGTATTTGATTATTTCTCTTCCTCCCCTGTTTTTCTGTTCTGTTCTCCTCTGTTGGATAAATGTGATCTGAAGCATCTTCTGGCTGGTTTGACCCATGCTCTCTCTCTCTCTCTCTCTTTCTCTCTCTCTCTCTCTCTCTGACAGACTCAATCTGACATAGTGTAGAAGTGGCAAAAAAAAAAAAATATATTGAATCTGGGTCTCGGGTCTAAATTTAACAGACAAAACCAGGTCTGTTATATAAAGCTAAGACCAGTCACATGAGGACAGTGACTGCTGCAGTATGAAGAGCCCAAATCCCCTGTCCACACTGACGAGGACCAAAGCCTTCATGTGTTTCACAACTAGATATTTAGATTTCAGGAATATTAAATCTTGTCATGTTTGTATATGCAAAACTGAGAGGTTTTGCTATGCATTTGCTGTGGTTACTAGAATGTTATGGGTGGTTGCTAGGGTGTTCAGAGTAGTTGTAGGTGGTTGTTAGGGTGTTTCCGGGTGTTCTGAGAGGTTGCTAAGCTTTGCTTGGCGATTGCATTGAGTGGGTTGTTTCATGCCAATACTAACGAAAGGTAGTTTGGTATAATGTAATGCTGCATGCTGTCATGGGACACGTCCTCAAGAGACTGCCTTTGGCATGATGTCATGACAAACATAAACATGAGTCTGGGTTTGAGGAAACACTGTGTCAGTGTGTCTCACGCTGAGGGGAGGGAGAGCAAACGTCTCCAGTCTCTGTTTGTCTTCCTCATTGGCTCGAAACGTGTCCTCACTGACTGTCCTGTATGTCCAGATGTCTTGAGTCTCCACCTTCCCTTGAGATTCTGCAGACAGCAGTAAAGGTTATCACAGGGATTCTGGATTTCAATGCAACTCTCAACAAGAGGTGAGATTTAATGGCTTGTATTCAAATAGTGCATGAGTCTGTGTGCTCTGTGCTTTTATAGTTTGTGTATTGAATATTTTAGGAGAGATCACAGAGTTGATCTCTCTGTCTGTGCATGCATGTGCATGTGTGTGTGTGTGTGTGTGTGTGTGGTAGACACAAATTCAATCAGCAGTTGCTCAGTAGTTGTTTTCTGGGCCACTTATCTAAAATCCTCTTCCTCTGAGTTCAGGACTGCTGTGTCATGATTACTCCGACCGGGCTCTGTGTTTGTATTGATTAATGCTGAGTCTGAGGTAGTGCGGTCATATGCATGTGATGTGATTCACTCAACATGTTTTTCAGGTGCTTTTTTCCCCTTTTTAATTTTATGTGTGTGTGATGCATTAGGTGTATTTGTTGCTTATAAGGGAGAACCGGGCTAGTGACCGATTTATTTCATGTCTTATTTCCCACAGGAGATTATTTTATAACTGTATAAATGTATATAACTTGAAGCATTTGTTAAACATTTCCAACATTGATTTAATATAGCGGGGCATGTTGTCACATTGGGATCCTGCTGTATATTGGCACGGATGTGAAAAAATAAATGTCTTTGTCTGAATTATAAAATATTGTATGAAGTAAAATAAAGTAATATAGCACAACATCTGTATTTAATCTATAGATATTGTTATGAATTTCTTTTAATGTTTAACCTTTATCATCTTTAGCTTGTCAATGTGGGTTTTATTGTGTATGATGAAATATGAAAATATCCTTACAAAAGGATCCTATTTTGGTTTTGTAATTATAAAAATATGAAAAAAATTATCAAGCTAAATATCTCAATGTAAGATATGTATTTCATATAAAGTCTAACAATTATTACAAATATAATTAATGTAAAATGATGCAATTCATGAAAGTATTATAATTCACAACAAAGCATACTTATTTAATAATGTGTATTTAATATAAAGTCATTAAGTATGTGTTAGCTCCAGTATTTAATTTAATGTAATTTAATTAAATGCTTTTATTTTCAGTGGAGATGGTGGAATTATAAAATAATAGATACATTATATTATATAAATTGTACAGTATAGATTATATAATATAATTAATTGTATTGTGTTTTATGCATATATTATATTCATCTGTGGGTGTAGTGAAAAATCGTTTATTATTAAGTTAAGCTACTGCTAAAAAGCAAGCATTTGTATAATAGGAATTTGAGTCTTTATTGACTGAGATAAAGCCCTTCCACATGTGACAACTTGCCCCTTTTGCATGACAACAATTTAAATCAGTTTGAGTTGCTGTCTTTTGCCAGAGAACTTACAGCCAAGATGTACTTATGCACACACACACACACACACACACACACCCCATGTGCTGCCATGCTGGCTTGGTCATACTTCCAAATTTGATACTTGTCAGTGCAGATAATAAGCACTAATAAGATGTGACGTCTCTGTCAGGTCACCAGAGCCCTGCCGGTCCCTGTATCAATATCTCTTTCATCAGTCCTTACAGAACTACTGCTGATCTGGAATCAGTTAATATATGACCATTGTTATAGATTTATGTGGCCAGAAGTGACCGCTACAGTCATGTGAATCTCGGTGGTTCTTATGGCACAGGATAAATCAAAACAATTAATTTGAGCAGAAGTGGACAACAGTGAGACTCTACAGGCACAATAGAGGTCCTATTATTGGGAAGAAGGGGATGGTTTTGGTGCCAGTCACTGGAAAAGCTTGAGAGATGGCAGACAGGGCTGGCAGTGCATGCTGGGAGTGCCAAGTGGTGCCAGTCTGTCAGCAGACCTTTGATCAAACCCCTCCAGAGAAGAGCAGCCGGTCCGGCCAAAACGACTGCTATGTGTCACTGAGGCCTAATTATTATCAGCTATACAAATGACCTTACTATCTATCTATCTATCTATCTATCTATCTATCTATCTATCTATCTATCTATCTATCTATCTATCTATCTATCTATCTATCTATCTATCTATCTATCTATCTATCTATCTATCTATCCACCCACCCACCCACCCATCCATCCATCCATCCATCCAGTAAAATATATAAAAACAAAATCATTGACAATTCTATTTATTATATAAATATTGTATGTTTATTCTTCGTATTTTCCAACAGCCGCTGGTGTAATTTTTTTTTTTACATTAATAATGACGTATGAAAATGTGATTACAAAAAAGCATTTAAAATATGATTTTTGTTTTCATATTAATGAACGATTAAAATGTCCTAATTTAAGATAATATATTTAACTATGTGTCATATATATTTCCCCCACCTCCACTTATTATTTTGTTTTTATTTTTATTTATTATTATTTTGATTTGATTTGATTTTGTACTTTACATTTTATTAGTTTTGTGTTTATTAAATTCGGGGACACTGTGTGTGTTTATTTTATTGATTTGTTTTACTCTGTCTTCTGGTGTATTTTTATAATTTTTATTTATATTATGCCTTTATATATTTTATATTTATATTAGATTATTTAAATTTACACAACAACTATTGATTTTTTTAATTATTTAAATTATATTATTTATTTATGTGCCTTTCTCTTGTACTGTAAAAATAATATATTATAAAATTGTATTTATTTTATTAATTATTTAAACAAATATTATTTACACAAACTCGACTGATGGTTTTATATTTAATTTTCTGGGATACATTTTTTATTGCTTTTGCTCAGGTTTTATATTTTAATTAATTTATTTTATATTTAATATTTATACATGCACGACCTCCACTGATTATTTTATTTTATTATGAAGTAGCATTTACAGTATTTTACTCTCTTCACTTGTACTGTATGAGAGTAAACCATTCTTAAAATGCAAATAATTCTGTCAGCTTGCTTTCTTATGTTTATTCAAAAACAAATAATTTATCGAGCTGTGAAATCTGATCTTGTTCTCTTGACGTCTTCTCCCAGAGCTTGATCTCGTGATCTTCTTGGACCATGAGCGGTGTTGTGAACCTGAAGACGGTGTCTCAGAGCAGTTCTGGTATTCCTCTGCCCCGGAGCCTCTCCAAACAGGACACCAGAGTCTTGAGGGGCGCTATACTGGGTCCAGTCGCCCAAAACCAGCTGTCTGGACGAACATCCACGTTATCTTCCTCAGCCTCATCCATATCATCTCTATCGATCTCAAAGGAGTTACTTAGAGGGTCTTCACAGGGAACACATGGGACGTCCGGTGGCACAAATAGGCCCTCTTTTGCTCCCCGTTCGGCCCACAGCAGCCCACATGTGCCCAGACGAGAGATGACCCCATTCACAAACAGCCTCCGGAGGAGCTCGTTGTCTCAGGATGGATCCAGAGACCTAGAGAGACACTCCAACAAGAACTGGAGATCTGGCCATCATCACTTCAGGAGTCTAGACAATGAGGTTGTTGAATCTTCTCGAGAGCAACAGACGCGTCAAGCCCTTCACAAGCCTACCAATGGGAATGTCATTTGGGAAACGTCAAATGCTGTTCAGAGGGACTTTCAGAAGCAGCGGATGAAAATGCTGGCTCATGGTTACGGCAATAGAGGAACGATTGCGTCTAAATCCCAGGTGAACGTCACAAACGAGGGTCCTGCAGGAAGGGAGTCTCCACGCATGGCAGCGGTGGCACCTTTCAGATACGGGTGAGAATATTTATTTTTATTGCTATTGGTTTGTATTGGACATATTTTGCCTGTATACTTAATAGCACATGCTCAATTTCTCAGTATTTATTTATTTTTATTTTTTTGCATGCATTTAAATGACTTTGGCTGTCATCTAATGCATGCTTTATATAGACTTATAATGATAAATATTTACTGGCTTACTGTGTTGGCCCAAATTGTAATATTGGTGCATCAATTTAAAACTTCTTTTTTATTTAATTTTTAACGTTTTAAAATTCAATATGTAAATACATTTTTAAAAATACTGACAATTTAGTAACACTAGGTGCATTTATATGGACACTTTTGGCTTTTGAATTCATTATGATTGATGAATCCGATCATAGTGTTTAAATGAAGGCTAAATAAAGTGATGGGGTTGATATGCGGGTTTTATATGTCTCAAGCTTCTGATCAGATATACTCTTTTTGACATGAGCACACTTCTGTTGTTGCATGCTGTTTTAAAAAGCACATGTGATATTTATCTACTTCGGGTTCTAATTCACCTCTTAGAAAGTCAAACAAATTTTCATTTAAATACCAATAATATTGCTACAATATATATAGAATTAATGGAGCTGCATTTTTTTTATAGCTCTGTATGATCAGCTATTGTTTCATTTGTGGCTACTATTTTTAGATAAATGTATTTGCTGAAATATAAAGTCTCATCCATGAAAATTCCCTTTAAGAATGAATAAGCTTCAAACTTGTGATTTCTTTGGTGTTGTTCTGTCTGTGCCTCAGGCTGCAGGTTGGAGAGGACACTGAAGTCTCTCTGGAGGATCTGAGCGATTGTTCCTCAGACTCTGTGGAAGTGTGCTGTGAGGATTTAGGTGAGTCTCTTCTACAAAAAAAAAAAAAAAAACTCCAATATTCATGGCTGCAGGATTTTTTTGTTGTTGTTGTTGTTGTTTTGGAATGGCCATTCTCTTACAGGACGGTAGATGGTAGTGAAAATAGGTCTGAGGCTGTGGTTGTCTGATATCATCGCAGTACTTTTGTGTGGGATGCTATGATTCAGATCGATCAAACTATGAGCAGATGCTGGTGTGGTGAAATATGATTGTATCCATGTGAGGAGATGTCTTTGATGATGTAAGCTTCCAAAGTCTGAAGCTCTTTTCAGATTCTTGATGGACTCAGTCAGACCTCATGTAGACCATGAAATATTAGTGAAAAACTGTCAGCTCATGTTGGCCAGACATGCTAAGGAAACCGAGACCGATCTATGATTTGGGATCGTATTTAGTACTAATTAGTGTTTTTTGTGGAAAACAGTTTTGAGAGATGTGTTTAAGATATTAAATGCCTTGATAATGTGTGGAAAGATTTGCAATTTATAAAAGTAGCTGTTGCAGTAGACAGCTGTGTTTGCATATTTAACAGTGATTTTGTTGCTTTTAGACATATTATATACTGTACAATGTTTTTATTTTATTTAATTTTTTGCATTAAAGAAATTACGTCAAAACCTAATTCTAAATGTTTGCATTCTAAAAAATTTTTAATCAGGATTAATTCCTCTTCCAGTCATTTGAATTATTGTAATCTCAATGAATTAAAGTACATATGCATATAAAAAACATACATATATATTAAATATGTGACCCTGGAGCACAAAACCAGTCTTTTTTTTAAGCATTGTATGGGTCAAAATTATCTTTTTTTTTTCATGCCAAAAATCATTAGGATATTAAGTAAAGATCATGTTGCATGAAGATATTTTGTAAACTTCCTACTGCCAATATATTAAAACTTAATTTTAATTAGTAACATGCATTGCTAAGAACTTAATCTGGACAACTTCAAAGTTGATTTTCTCAATATTTAGATTTTTTGCACCTTCAGATTCCAGATTTTCAGATAGTTGTATCTTGGTCAGATATTGTCTGATCCTAATAAACCGTACATCAATGGAAAGATGATTTATTCAGCTTTCAGGTGAGATGGGAGTAAATGTACAAAGGATAATTAAACAATGTGTGTGTATATATATATATATATATATATATATATATATATATATATATATATATATATATATATATATATATATATATATATATATATATATACATTGTGTAGAAGAATGTAAAGCAAATCGTCTTATTACAGAAATTCTCAGATATGGGAATAATGTGCAACACCGTGAGTTTACAGACTATGTTCACATGTTTCACATTAATATACCACATGTGTGCATTGGAGACAAAACCTTTTGTGACCTTTAAAGCGTAAGATTTATATTGTGTCACTCAGTAATTCTTGGGAGGGGTGTGAATTTAATGCAGGAATGAGGCATGTGAGCAAACAAACAAACAGACAAGCACAGCCATATGTTGCAGTCAAACCCTGAATGAAGCCCGGGTCTGAGTAATATATCAGTGTGGTGTAATGGCTACAGATGCCAGCAACACAAGGGATGTTCTCATGTCTGCAAACATCTGCGCTGCTGGCCAACCACAGCCTCCGGATGGGATCCAGATGTTTGGAGAACCTTAGGCTTTCTCAGGAGAGAGGGCTGTGGACACATCAGGATACGCTGAGGTCTCTCACCTAATGTTGGAGCATAGTGATATGATTTTTTAAATACCTTTTTTTTTTTTGACAGATGTGAAGTTGATTTAAGACTTTTGACATGTCTTTATAATTGGTCAGGTAATATCTCAGTTATTTCTAATAAACATAGTTTTCAGATTTTTTTAAAATAGATTTTAATATCTTAGTTGTTGTTTTTAGAGATAATTAAGATTAATTGGATAGCCTACTTTTACTTTTAATTAATAATAATATTAATTTATGACATCTAAATTATTTCTAAACATCGAGTTTCAATATTTTTTTTTATTGATATCTTTTTAATGCTTGAAGATATTTAAAATCTTTATACTTTATAGTATATATCTTAGTTGTCAAGGCCTAAATCAGGTATTTTTAGTCTCTCTTTTCACTGTATTTTTAATTTCTCAGTCATTATTATTCAACATAATTGAGATTAAATATATACTTTAAATATATACTATACTTTTAAATGTAGCTCTCTCTCTCTTTTGTATTCTCTTAATATTTTAATATCAGTTGTTTCTTTTAAAAATACATTTTTAGGTTTTATTATAGCTCTTTTCTGCACGTTAACACATTCTTTTTAATATATCTTTTTTAATAGATATTGTAAATCAGCATGTCAACATTGACATGAATTGTATTGTATTGTAAATTGTATTTTTCTTAGAATTGAGATTAAATTAATCCACAGATCTTCCTATAGTAGTATTATTATCTTTAATATTGGTAATATCTCTATTGTCTGTTAGATGTTATAGAGATTACAGAGACTTTTCAGGTCTCTTTCAGGTAAATATAATTTTTAAATATATTCTTTTTAGATGTTTTTAATAAAAACATTTATGATTTTTAATAAATTTCCTTACACATAATTGAGAATAAATATATATATATTATATATCCTATTTTTCATTTATGAGTTCCTTAATATCTCAATTGAGAACAAATGGAGACTTCCAATCTGCTTAGATTTGTCAAAAGTTAGCAAATTAACCCTCAGAAACCTCAGTACAAATGCAAACGTTTGATCTAGATCTAGTTGACCTGCATTTTACTGATCTGAACTAAAATAAAGGACTATTTAATCTTTTGGGGACAACAGTTTGGTCCACAGGAAGTATGTTCTTCTTTTAATGATGTCAATGGAAAAATCCCCCATAGAATGACACGGCCACTCGTGATGAGTTCAAGCAGAAACACCTCATTCTTCTCAGCCCAGTAACATCAGAATTACCTCACATGCCCCGGGACTAGCATGTGTTTGGTCAAGTGTCGGACCCCCTTCAGGAGCGCTGAGCTTTTGATTGAGTCATTGTACCGAACTGGTCAGTCGCATCAGGCCGGTTATGTGCCTGCCAGGCTCCTGTCAGACTAACAAGGCTCGTTTGTGAAGTGATAAAGACAAACAGAAAGTGGATTTGTGGCGTGCTGTTACCTTATTTACAGAGGAGAGACTCAGCCGTCTTAATGGATGTAGTGATGTAGGTAGCAGCGTTGCTATGGTGACGCTTCTCCAGCAAAGCATTGCAGAGAACTCCATGGAGAGATGTGTGTGGAATATCATGAGCGATGATGCTAGGGACCATCTAAAAACAACACTGGGGTTTTATGAAGTGAAGATGGATGGGTTGGAGATGTGACGGAAACTATCTGGACTTGATTGATTTATTATTGATTTATAGAAATAATTAATTCCCATACTGCGAAACAGTCCTATTCTTAATTTATTGGCTTGCTTGTTATACGCACATTTGAAAGAAATTTAATTTACTTTTTTAAATCTGTAATCATAACATATGCGCTGTGACTGTTTTGTCTTGATTCATTGGCTCATTTAAGCATACACTTTGAGGATAAACACCACTAAATGTATTTAATTGAGCATTTCTGACTCTCTAGGTTTGCAGATTTAAGAAAAATCTTGACCTTGAGATTTTTTATTTTGAGGGGTTGGACAGGTAAAGTTTGCTGACAAATATATCTGGATCATTTGCAGATCCTATTATGCTGAAAATGTTTATTTTATTTTATTTTATTGTTTTAATTAATTGTTATTTTTTTGCATCATGAAAATTAAGTGTGATTTATATTTCTTATTCTTTTGCCAGATTAATCTTATATATATATATATATATATATATATATATATATATATATATATATATATATATATATATGTATGTATGTATGTATGATATATATATATATGTATGTATGTATATATATATATATATGTGTGTGTGTGTGTGTGTGTGTGTGTACAGTATATGTATATGTACAGTATATGTATATGTACAGTATATGTATATGTATATAAATTGCATTTTTATATTGCATTTTTGTATTATAGTACTAAAACAATGTACACTGCATTTGCATTAACATATTGCAAATAGATAGATGGATATGTTTTTTGTGTTAGATTATTTGCAGAACTATAAAGCTAGTGTATACATTATTATATTATACCACTAAAGGCAAGATAGATAGATAGATAGACCCTGGAAGGGGGAGGGGCCAAACAATGGGGATGGAGGAATAGTGTGTGTGTGAAAATACACACTACGATGTACTGGATTCATTTTATATTCTAGTGTTGCAATTTGTCATCTCCCCCTATCAGCTCACACTTTCTACTGAGGCAGAGAGACACACCAGAAAATGCAACAGAGAGAGAGAGAGAGAGAGAGAGAGAGAGAGAGAGAGAGAAACGGGGGAGGGACTGTTGTTTCATGCAGCACTGCTGTCATTTGGCTTCTGCACGGCTCAGCGTTAAGGCGGCCTGCTGAAGGGAGGAGAGAAAACGAGGGAGTGAGAGAAAGAGGAGAGAGAAAAGGAGAACCAGGGCGGCAGCTGCTGCAGCCTTACAGGAAGGAACGGGAAAAATAAAGGGTGCACGGAATTAGCATTTTCTTCCTGTGCAAGAGAGAAAGAGCCGCACATTCGTCCTGTCCTCCATGCTCTCACTCTTCTCTCATCCAGCCCTAAATGCTCTCCGGTAGAAGAAGACACTTGGGGGTTGAATAAAAGGCAGGCAGAGCAAGGGCACGTCAAGGGAAGGTACAGCCATGGCTGCCAAGAGGGGCAAGTCCGGCGTGCCACAAAGTGTGGCACGGAGCGAGCTGAAGATGTACCGTGTGGGCAGCACGGAGGGGCGCATCCCGGTGCCATCCAACCTTCGCAAACAGAGGTCCCTGACCAACCTGGCCGTGCTGACAGATGCAGAGAAGAAGATGCAACTCTATGAGCCCAAATGGTGCGACGACATGAGCAAAGCTGCCTCTGGACACCTGAAGATAGGCAAGCCCAAACCTGTGGGCGGCGGAGGGGCGGGGGTTCCCAACTCTCTCGAAACCTGTCCAAATCTGACCACTCCCTCTTCCAGGGCAAGCCCAAGACGTTCACTCCTCTCGCTGCACCTGGCGCCTTGGGAAAAGGCCAAAGTCGGATCCCTCGAGGCCCTTACGCGGAAGTAAAACCCTTGAGCAAGACGTCCGATGACTGCAAGTCCGACGATGATATCCTGTCCAGCAAAGCCAAAGCCAGCGGGAAGAAACCTGCAGCTGGGGGCTCTGGAGACCCGGAGGCAAAAGGTCAAGGTGAGGAAGGTGCCGATAAACCCTTCCTCAAGGTGGACCCGGAGCTGGTGGTCACCGTACTTGGTGACCTGGAGCAGTTGCTCTTCAGTCAGATTCTCGGTGAGTACGGATTTTCCGCTTTCATGCCCACTTACTACCAGCTGCAGTTGGTTGCTGAATCCCACGGATTGACTGGAAAATATCCCACCGAGCGCATGGTGTCATTATAAAGGTGGTCTCGGACAGTTGGACAGTGTAAGGCTTTGTTCTGGGTAGCATGTGCGTTGTGCATCCGCCGTCTCTCGCTACTGATGGGCTAGAAATCGTGTTCATAGATTATTCCAGTTGGCGTGTGTCCAATGATTGAATGGCACACTGATCTGCTTTTCGACGCCAGCCTGGTGCGGTGTGCTGGTGTTGCTCATCTGTGATGAGGTAATGGCTGCTACGGGTGGTACGAGAAAAGGAAGAGGCCGTGGAATACATAAAGGGAGAGTAATGAATTCAGTTTGTAGTTTGTCATCAGCCTCCTTTGACTGCGGCTTGATTTGTAGACACTGATAAATGTTGTTTTTGAGCACATTAACAAAAGCATGCATGGATGAAATGCACCTAGGCTTTCAAGGGATAATTAGCAGTTTTATGCATACTGTGGAATTTGATTCTATATTTTATATATAATCGGATCTGGATACTGTTTGTTGTGTCCATGGCATTAATCAGGAAGTATGTTTGTTGCATTTAAAACAAATATCTCATTTTGTTTGTGCTGTCTTTTTAAACACAGCATGCCCTGCATTCAAATGAATGACCTCTATTTCAACCATGTCCAGACCTCATATGTTTAAACAACCAATTTGGGCCTGAATACTTGCAGTTGTTTGTGTGGAAACCTAGATTCTTATTCTCCATGCATGGCAATGCACAGTATAATTCGGTGGATGAGAGTAAACGAATGACCTGGAATAAACTCCTTATCAAAATTCTCTCTGTAGCTCTTGCTTAAGTATCCATACAGGATTCCGATCGGAATTATAATTTGAAAAACAATCCTGCAGGGAATCCTAAAGGGAATAAAAAGCAAGAACTTGAGCTAGAAATGTTGGAATATTTCTAGCAGCATTGCATTTCCATTAGGATGCTTTTGGAATTCCAAATTGTAATTAATTACACTTTTTTTAAATGTATTTAATTTTGGTTAGGTGGTTTAATTTATAATTTGGTTCTGAACTATAGCAGAAAATCCAATAGGAATCTTGCATGCATTCTTTTGGGATTTTTTGCATGCTTTTATATAGACAGAGTATAATTACGACCAACACCAGAGTGGTTGCGGAGCTTTTCTCCTCTAAATTTAGAAGAAAAACAAAGTGCTACAGGGAAACTTTTTCATGCAGGACCTTTTAATCACAAGGTCTGTGTTAAGAATAATCTGTTGAATCTCTATATCAAAGCACTTTATTTTAATATATATAATCATAATTACACAGAGTTCATGCTCATTTGTTCTGCATAATAAACCGCTGCATAATAAACTTCCTTATGAGTTGTTCTTTTGGACCACATAACATCTGCACATCACTTTTGGTCACAAGACTGAATTAGCACTCAGAATGGAGCATTGCTTTCCTCCGTGCATTCATAGTTACTATTGTACTGCACAGCTGGACGTGGGTCTAAACCTCTAGGGGGTTAAAAATGCTTCAGATATGTATGAGAGACAATAGTTTGAGTTGAGGGACAGTTAAATGTTAGGAAATAAAGGGCTAGGGCCAAATTTGGCCTCTTTGTGCCAGTCCGGAAATAAACCTGAATATGTATAGTAAGTTATGAAGTTATGAGCTTTTATGAGGCCACTCTAATCATATTGGTTTCCTTGACTGTGCTGTGGGTTTTTAAGTGGCTAATATCCATATCAATATTTAGAGGGAAGGGTGACTGAAAACTGATGATTTACTGTACTATTGTAAATATGCTTTTTATTTGTTCCTTCTTTTACATAGTTAATTTCTAATAATATATTTTGGGTATGGTTCACCCTCAGGTTGTTCTAAACCTGGTATTTTGAAGAATTTTTTGGGTGACCTATCTCTTTAATAAGATAACCTAAGAAACTGCACTGCATAAGATACTAATTTTGGAGTATATCTGTAATTTTGTTTTACAGCGCTGACTTGTTTTTCAGTATGAACAGATTTAAAACAAGTGGAAATACACATTTTTTATATACATATATTTGTCTTAATATCTTATGCAGAATTGATTCAAGTAAGCCAGTCTTATTTTAAATTTTTTTTTTTGTAGATGCTTTATCTGGAAAAGGAAAAATTCTGTATAATTTTTTACAGCGCATAAACATTTACTACCTATTCACTCAAAAATACTTGGAAAAAATATATGTATTATATATTGACAAAACTGCTAGTAGAATTTATCTTATTAATGTTTATGTATGTTTAATACATAATATAAAAATGTATGTATTAAACTACACTAGGCGCACAAAATCTAGGCACACCATGTTTATTTCTGCATAGGTAGCAATGCGTAATATGAAGGTGTTTATAATATATGCGTAATGCATGTAAATGAATCAATTTATCAGTTTAAAATGTGTTTTGTGCTTGCTCTTTATTTGACCATTATGGTAGAAAAGAACATTTTTAGGAGGTCAGGACACAACACAGGTGAAGCTGGCTGATTTGCAACAGTTATATGCATACTTTACAATGAAAATGAATGAAATGCTGTAATCTGATTTACTAATTAATTCCACCATGCAAGTCTAGTGATGTAATTAGCTAGAGCATGTGTAAATTCTCTCGTGGGAATGAAGTTGATTGACATGAGTTATCTGCTGTCCAGTAATGCTTGTAAACCACCTCTCTCTCACTGTCTGTAAAGCAGTCCAGTCGTTAATAAATGTCAGGCCAGGCGTCTTGCCTAACTGCACCATGGGATTGATTGGGCATGCTGTTGACATGCTGATCGCTCGCCCACGCAGGTTTTCAGGAGATTGTGTGGCAGTTTACGACTGTTTGAACAGAAAACATTCATTTATTTGGACGAAAGAAGACTTTTATCCTTTGTTCTCATTATTGTGATTTGAGACTGTCTGGTTCTCGTAATCTCATTGTTGGTGTTTGGTTCGTTTAATGCTGCCTCTGAGGTTAATGTCCAAGACTGTTAGCTTTCAGCAAAGCCAGGGGATTGATCAAGCCGAGCTGTTTTTAACATCTGCTTCACCTTTGTGACGTAAATGAAAGGCTGTTGGCTATTTAAAAACAAAGACAAACACTTTGAAATGTCAGCTTCGTGATTCAACAGGAAGTACAAACTGGTTTTTAGTGGCGCATAAAGTTCTCAATCTGACCTTTGACTATTTGAAGATATTTTGGTGTAGAAACATACAATATGTTTTTTAAAGATACTAATTGTGTGCTAATTTTAAACATTTTTTTTTACAATATTAATACAATACTGTTAAAATAGAGTAAAGTCTGTAAGATTTTTCTAAAGAATTACATTGATCAAAAATACTGCAAAATTGTAAAATATTATTAGGATTTTAATGAATTGTTTTCCGTTTGAATATATTTGCAAATGAAATTTATTCCTGTGATGCAAAGCAGAATTTTCAGCATAATTACTCCAGTCTTCAGCATCACATGGACCTTCAGAAATCATTCTAATATGCTGATTCACTGCTCAAGAAACATTTCTGCTTCATATTGATGTGAACCCCCCCCCCCCAGATCCCTTCCCCCCACTAATATACAATAACATGCACCAGTCACTTTGTGCAGCATTGGTCTGCTCACTACCTCATTCTCCAGGTAGCTGATATTATTCCACTACCTCATCAGTCAGTTAAATAAAATAACTGCTCTTGAGCCCTTTGCCACTTTAATCAGACTTAATAAGCTTTTGTTTTTGCACTAAATAATCTTTTATCTGCACTGTTTTTCACTTCATTGATTTGCACTCTATCTGCCTTTTGCCTTGCGCTGCTTTATTTAACTTTATTTTTAATTTTATTATATGTATTTTTTTTTACATTCTCTTATTGTATAGTTGTATCTACATTTTATATTTTGATCTAGATTTTTAGGCTTTAATGTTAACGTTATCTGTGTGCACCGGGGGTCTGAGAGCAACGCGATTTCGATTCTCTGTATGTATGTACTGTACATGTGGAAGAATTGACAATAAAGCAGACTTGAACTTGAACTTGAAACCACTATACATATTTATTTTCAGGATTCTTTGATGAATAGAAAATTCAGAAGAATAGCATTCATTTGAAATATGCATCATTACTGAATAAAAGTATTAAGTTCTTTAAAAAAAAACTAAATTACTGACCCCAAACTTTTGAACTGTAGTATGTGTGTGTGTGTGTGTGTGTGTGTGTGTGTATGCATTTATAAGACATAAACTGAAAATAACTGGCATAAAATAACATTAAATGAGATAAAATGATGCAGATATTTAGTTTTGCATACTTACTGTACGTTGCATTTTGATTGTTCGTTATGTGTGCAGATCCCGAGTCTCAAAGGAAACGGACGGTTCAGAATGTCCTGGACCTCAGACAGAACCTGGAGGAAACCATGTCCAGCCTGCGAGGGACTCAGCTCAGCCAGAGGTGAGTGAGAACCAGCACATGTTCATGGCATGAAGAAACACAGCCAGACTAATTCACGAGGATGCGAACTGCTGCTTTTCAATGAATCGTAAATCTGGGAGAACGCTCCACAATGTTCTTTGGAAACAATCTTCACGCACATTTGTGTCACAAAAGAGCACGAATATAAACAAGGCTTTACATTATACACAAACGATTACTTTTTCCACAACCATTCAGCCTCCCACGTCTTTTGGGAGAGTTGCCCCTTCAGTCGTTCAGACACCTGGCTGCCACATTCACAAATACACAATGAAACACTTTCCATCAGTGAATAACAACAAACACACAGAAATCAGCTGGACTCCAGGTTTTGCTACGGTCAGATATACAGCAATACTTAGCTGGACTTTTAGTCTTTCTTTCTTTCTGAAAAGGTTCTTTCACCTTGTTTTAAGAGTGAGTGTTTTGTAGATTATCATTTTTATAGTGTGTATACAGTGTATCTCATATACACATAAATCAAAAACATTTGCTATGCTAGTTCCCGGTGAACGGTTTTCCTTCCCCACAGGTGTGCTACAATAGATGTGCTTAGCCTAGCAATTCTGCTAACTTTGATCTCAGTACCTTCCTGAGTTTCACCCCTAGAGATCTCAACCTGTCCTTCCTCCTAACATCAAACCTTTCCCTGCAGGCTAACCATTCACTCCTCTACTAAGTTTCAGAGCAGAAAACTTTTGTAGTAGACATATAACACGCTTGAGACCTGCAGCTAATGCTGGCTCCATTTTAAAAGCAGCACTTGTATAAGACAGACGAGCTTCCAAAGACTTGATGGAGCAGGCGTAAAAATGATTCATACCAGATTAACCGCACTGAAGCCACAGATTCACAGCCACGCTGATGTGTGTGTGCATAATGAGCTTTCCTGTAATGGGATACTTCTGTTAGCCTTCAAGACATAGAGATGCATGACCAAATAGGACTCTGAATAGAGGTGCACTGTTTGATTTTTATTATCGTGTCGATTCTCGTCATACAGTACACCTGCTCGTCGAATCTGGATTCTGTCAAGATGTGCACTTGAATTGGAAAATGTGATTAGTTAATCACCGAACCACATGGATGCTTTTAAGTTCTCATGTTCTGTGTTTGTTTAGGAAATTGTTTGTGATGTGTTATGCTTTCACAAACAAGCCTTTTATCAGTTCAGCATGTTTCCGTAATGATGTGTGATGAGTGTTTAATCAAAACCCACAACTTCACAGTGGTTTAGAATCATTGATGTACTATAACAGTTTTTATTTTAAATTAGCTTTTATTTTTAGATTAAATTTTTTTTAATTTACTTTAAATTTTTGTAATTTTGTTGTGCTTTCTTCTTCTTCTTCTTCTTTTTATTTTAGTTAGTTATTTTAGTACATCAAGTTACACTAAATGAAAATGTAAAAACTGGAAAGCAGCTGAAAAAGTTATACTATAAAATTTAGTTAGTTTAGTACATTATGAAAATGAGAAATGCTGCCTTCAAAACTAGCTTTATAAATAAATAAAATAAACTTTTAAATAAAATATTTTATTTAAGGTTTTCGTTAAAGCTGCAGTCAGTAACTTTTAACGCTCTAGCGGTTAATAAACAGAACTGCTTGTGTCTTGCGGAAGAACATTGTAGCCGGATCTACTTCTCTCTGTTTATGTCTATGAAGAATCACAAAGGTACTGTGTTACTCCGCCGCGGTCCCCCCGAAGCAATCTAAAATAGTCCGAATATAAACACTTATTATAGGTGCGCCCTAGTGATTCAGGACAAGCTAAAAACACGGTTTGGAAAATGGATTCATGGTGTACTCCCTTATTATATACATTTTGTATACTTTGAACACAAACAAAGTTACGGACCGCAGCTCTGATTGGTTGTTTCTTACCTGGAGCGGATGAATTTCTGCAAATGGCAATAGGACCACTGGGAGGAACCAGAGGAGCTTGATTTTTTTCACAGATTATCTGTCTCATATTCTACTGTCAGGACATAATGACAGGTTTAACAAATTTGTAAAAAATACATTTTTACAAAAGATACCAACTGCAGCTTTAACTATGACAAGTTGCTCAATTTGAGGTATCATATCATTGTCTAAGCAATCCAACTAACAATTTTCAGTAAAATTTAAGAAGGACGGACCTGAACCATCTCGCATCATCGTAGCAACTGCATAGCAATGCACAATCAATCACTCAGAGCACCTTAGCAACTGTATACAACGCCTTGGCAACCACTCACAACATTACGGCTTTATGCTGGTGAAGTTGCAGTAAAGTCTGCTTTTGCCATTACAGTCATTGTTGATTTTAGTAATGAGAAAAATTCTATAAATGTTCTTGCCACATCGTGTGCGCCGTGGAGAGAGCACGACCTTTGCTTTGGCTTCATGTAGGATGTGATGTGGCACTGAAAGTGAATGGAAAAGCAGCTCATGAGGTTTGGGAGTGGCTGTGCCGTCTCTATGAAAGGTCCAATGCAGTGAAATGAGGCTGTGTGTGTGTTATTTTCAGATGTCTTTTGAAAATACTGAGAAATGAAACATTTATTCTGTCTTGAAACTCCCATATGGTCCTTTATTGTAAATCCAGGTCTTCTTCTAGTAATGCCAGCTGCAATGAGAGCCAGCAAGAGTCTAGATCATTCGTTCCATTTCATAATCAGCTCAACTGATATAGAATTCAGATGCATGAAAATTACAAATATGTGTAAAACTGAACTATTTTTTTTTCCACTGATGCAATTGTTGGGCCGAACAAATATGAAAATCAAATCGCTTTTTATTAGTGTTGTCAAAACGTTTAATCACATCCAATATAAAAGTTTTTATTTACATAATATATGTGTATATTTATTATGTATATATGAATACACACTCATGCAATATGTATCTTGAAAATATTCACATGTATCTACATGTATGTATTTATATTTATATAATAGATATTATAAATATATTTAATATACAAATATATAACATAAAAAATTGCAATCAGATTTTTGTTCTACCCCGAATCATTCAGCCCTTTAATACTCCATTGACAACTGAACAAAATTGTGAAAAATTATGAGGTAAACTCCAACAAAGTTGTTTTAAGGCTCCTTGCAGTATTTATTTATTTTATTTATTTTATTTTATTGTTTTTGCTGAAATGAAATGCAATTATTTCGTTGTATTAAACACACATTTCTACTTTATAGTTCATCATCATCATTATAATAATAATTTTATATAATTGAACCGGCCAAATTGCGTAGCTGTAAAATCAAGCACAGCAAACCAGAGCTCTTTCTTAAAAAATGAGTTTACTCCATAGTTAATTAAATACTATTTAGTTTTTTACCCCCAAATCACTCAGTCCTAAAATAGCCCATCAATAACAGACAGAAATGACTAACAGACATTTTTGCAAGAATAACAGACCAAATAATCCTCCTTCAGCTGGGTAACGCTAACCGAATAACCCAATGCCAGTGTTCGTGTGCTGTTTATGCCTCAAGCGCATCAAATATTTCAACCCACAAGTGTGCGTTTTCTGCCATTTCGCAGCTGTCTGATGGATTATCCTGAGAGAAGTGCATAAAAATAGCTCTTCCATGTTCATGTGGTAAAGGAAGTTGTTATATTATTCATTTGAGCTGGTGCATCTGGTTATGCAATCTTCATCCTCAACAGATGAATTCTCCCACAGATGCATCCTTCTCTTCAGTAGGCCATGAGTTCCTGTGGCTCAACAACCTATTATTATGTTGTGTTTTAAATGCACCAGCAACTCTCTTTTTCTATCTACAGTTGTCTGGACAGCAGCGTCTGCTACGACAGCGATGAAACCAATGCTCGTAGCATCTCCAGCCTCTCCAACCGCTCCTCTCCTCTCTCCTGGCGGCACGGACAGTCCAGTCCTCGTCTGCAGGCCGGCGATGCTCCGTCCTCAACGGGCAGCAGCTATGTGTCGGGCAGCAAGGCCTCGTCTCAGTACACCTCTCACACCATGCCTGCCCGCTGCTCCAGCCGCCTCAGCCACACGTCACGCAGTGACTTCATCGAAGGTCTGGACGCCGGAGACAGAGACCTCAAGTCTGGTTACCTGAGTGATTCTGATGTACACTGCAAGAGCCTTAATGACGACGACGATGACGACAATCTGGCCAATGGGTGAGTGTCTGCATGTGTTGCTTTGCTAAATATCTCTAGTTTACTACACTCTATAAAAAGAAAGCTTCTAAATAGGGCTGGGCGATATATCTAACAATATGACCACGCGCATAGTGAGTAAACCTGGTTCTGTGATTAGCGCTAAATCACCATCACCTGCTTATAATTGGAGCAGCATTTAATAGACAGAACCGTAGATCACTTGCAAGCTACGCAATATCGCGTTCATTATCCCAGATGAATCGCATTCGATAATGTATGCGATATTGCGTAGCTTGTAATTGATTTACTGTTCTGTCTATTAAATGCCGCTCCATTTGAAAGCAGGTGATGGTGATTTAGCGGTAATCAAGGAACCAGATTTACTCACTAGATGCGCGTGGCCATATTGTTAGATATATCGTCGCCCAGCCCTACTTCCAAAAGTAGGTTTTCATAGCGATGCAATAGAAGAATGGTTTTGGATTCCTCAAAGAACCTTTCTGTGAACTTTGTGTAAAAATTCTTATTGTGAAGAAGAACATCTCAAGACACTTTTTTGACAATGAAGAACCTTTTGTGCAGTTGAATAGTCATATGGATGTTAAAGGTTCTTCATCAATGTCAATAAAGAAGCGGCACTTTTGAGAGTATAAGAACCATTTTGGGTTCCAAAAGAACTTTTTAGTGAACAGTTCTTAATAGAAGCATTTGTTCCTCAATTTTGAAAAACCTTTTTCCACTATAAATAGTTTGTGCAGTTGAATGGTTCCATGAATGTTTAAGGTTCTTCGTGGAACCATTGATGCGAATAAAGAACCATAATTTTTGAGAGTGAACCATTTTTTTAAAGACATTTTTGAATTTCAGTAAAATGTGCTTAGAACCATTTTTCTTCAGTTTAAAGAACATTTTAGACATCTAAAGAACCTTTTTTCATGATAAAGAAACGTGGAAATGTTTCACTGATGTTAAAGGTTCTTCATGGAACCATTGATACCAATAAATACAACTTTATTATTGAGATTGTACCATTTTTCCATTATAAAGAAACTTGGGAATATTCCATGAATGTTAAAGGCTTTTCATGGAAATATCAATGTCAATGCAATCACTTTTAACAGTTCTTAAAATAAGAATTTGTTTCTCAATTTTGAGGAACATTTAAATAATCTAAAGAATCTTTTCCTACTATAAAGAACCTTTTGTATAGTGGATTGGATCCATTAAAGATTCTTCATGGAACCGTTGATACTAATATTTCAGTACAAAGCTCTTAACAGATTTTCTTCTTCTTCTTAATTTAAAGAACATGTTAAACATCTAAAGAACCTTTTTCCATTATAAAGAAGCTTGTTCCATGGATGTTAGAGGTTCTTTCTGGAACCATCAGGGCCAGTGAAGAACCTTTATTTGTAAGAGTGAACTGGCAGACTTTATGAAGACATTCGTAATGTGTTAATAATGTCATGAATGGGACTGTTATCCTGCCATGTAAGTACACTAGATTAAAAAGTCAACAGTGAGCATGGCATCAAAGAGGGCTCATGCTAATGAGACGCCCTCCTCCTGGCACAGCTTCGTAACATTACTACAGGACTCTCAGACATTTAAAAAGGATGCTCTAAAATGTATAAAACTTGTGTATTGGGGCTCAGTGCATAATATTTTCACTGCAGCTTTGAAATCTGTATAGACTTTAAAGTTTGGGGTTGGTAAGATTTTTAAAATATGACTGGAGTCTCTAATGCTCACCAAGGCTGCATTTATTTGATTAAAATACAGTAAAAAAAAGTAATATTATTACAGTTTAAAATAACTGTTTTCAATGTGAATATATTTAAAATGTTAATTGATTCCTGTGATGTGCAGCTGGAATTTCAGCATCATTCCTCCAGTCTTCAGTGTCACATGATCTTCAGAAATCAGAATAATATGATGATTTACTGCTCAAGAAACATTTCTGATTATTAACAATTTTGAAAACACTTGTGCTGCCAAATACTTTTGTGGAAACTTTTTTTTCTTTGATGGATAGAAAGTTCAAAAGAACAGCTTTTATTTCAAAATAGAAATTACATATCTTTACTGTCACTTTTGATCAGTTTAATGCATCTTTACTTTATAAAAGTATGAATTCCATAAAAAAAAAATCTTCTAACCCTAAACTTTTAAACACCAGTGTGTGTTGACTGTCACTCTTGGTTCAGTTCAGTGATATTGATTATTAAGTATGACAGATTGGAGGATGTGTTGTGAGCATCAAAAAGAGAAATTCTCAGCTTTATGCAAATGAATAGCAAAGAAACATATTACTTCAAGAGAAGGAACATTGGTTGTATCTTATAGTAATGTATCATAAATACACAGCTGTGATCTCCATCATGCTCATGCATCATATTTTGTAAGAATGCTTCACTACTAGAGTTCCACTTTTTCTTTTTTAAATCAGCGTTCCAAAATTCTAAAGATTTCCTTCATTCATGGTATTATAGATCAAAGCACGTGTTGACATCTTCACTTCCCTTTTTGAACTGTCTCCAAAGACAAACTTTTTCTGTGCAGCTTTAGCAGCGAACCTTCTACGTTTCAATGCATCCAATTGCCATTCTGCAAGGTTGTCTCAGTTATATCATCTAACTCAATGATTTCATTGTAATTTGCATGCCATAGTGACCTTGTGCTCCTTTTGGACTCGGTCAGCACGCAGCAGCAGGAGTGACAGCAGGTGTCTGCTCTGAACTCAGTCACCTCCAGATTTGAAGACCATACCCACTCCTGTACTGGCCTCGATTGTCTTTCTAATTCCGCTTTTATTAGCAGAGAGTTTGAAGTTTTTAGCACAGCACACTTCTCGGTCACACCCCCCCGAATACACACGTTGCACGCGTAGTGAGATGATGAAATCCAGGCCAGTTCTCTTGGGCGTGAATCTGGGCTTTATCTGGGAGGCTCATGCGGAGGGATTTAGCGAGTGCCGCATGATGGTGGGGTGATCAAACCCAGCCCCCGTTCAATGCAGTGAGAAGAGAGAGCGGGAGAAACTTACATAAGAGAACAGCGCTCAACAATACAGATCATCAGAGAGCTTTGGGTCAATTGAAGGAGCTGTGGCTTATATTATTGGGGTAGATTTATCCCTCCTGTTGTGTTTGAGTCAATTTGACCCACAATTAATTTTCAAACTGCTCGAAATACTGATTAAACCGTTTATTTGAGAGTACTTTCTATTAAGGATCATGGATGTGCATGCAAAGCTTCGACACATGGATGTGTTTTGGATAGGCTGTATAAAATATTGTGATTTTTAATGCAATTTTCCCAAAATCAACAATATATAATCACTAAAGAGTCAGGTAAAAAACTAAAACCTTAATTGTATTTTGTCAAACACTAAAATCTACAATACAATATGAAATTTAAGACTCAAAGTATAAAAATATAACAAAACAAAATAGAAAAAAAAACAAAACAAGGAATTGTTAAATTATTTCGCAGGTTTTGAATTCTCTAACAAGCTACAAGAGTGGGTTTCTGTTTTCACGTTAATCATTATTTTATTTTTTTTGCAAATTGCATTGAAAAGTCCATTTGACCTCCAACACCAAAGTTGTTCTCCGTTTTCGAACACAGTGGGTTTGCACATGCAAACTTTTAGATGTGTTGGTTAAGTTGTACATAGTTGTCAAATTAACCTAACATTTAAAAAAAAATCTGAAATTATAAGAATTTCCCTAATTTTTTTCTGCTTGCCATTAATCTAAAATAAAATTAAATCTAAAATTATTTTTTGATGCATTAACTGAAACTGCATTCCCAGCATACTTTGCATAGGACTGAACTGGGAATGTAAATGTCTTATTTTAAAAGTGTTATTTTATGCGAGGAATAATTTAGTAAAAGCTAAACTACATATTCACTTAATTCTACTTACTTAAACTTAGTTAACATGTAGTTACTCCTAATATAAAATTTTCTTAAAATCTAAGTGTAAAAAAATCTTAATTTAATTGCATTGTGATTTTAATTAAGCTCAGTGTATGTTTTTAGCTTTTTTTAACATGTTCATAATACATTTTTGTAGATTTTTGTAGCTTTTGACAGCGAGTGGCATGCTGGTGATTTGAGCAGAAGAACTGCACGAGTTAATTCAGTGAGGACGAGTCTGGATGTGGTAACCATGGAGATAAACTGATGAGGAGATGGAGGGAAACGGTGAGGTTTTCCCTCACAGATGCTTCAGTCGCATTCGATCAATCCCATGTTCTTGTTGTTGCGAGTGTGCATGTGAAACATGTTAATATCATGGTACTTTTGATATGCAATATGAAATGATTGATTAGGATACAAGACAACAGAAAGGCTGTGATTAGGTTGGAGGTTTGTGTGAATAAAAGTGGAGAAAATAGCACAGTTTAGCACATATCACATTTGCATGAGCTGGGCTGGAAGATGACAGTATATTCACTTTTGCTAGATAAGTAATCGTAGCTAAGAGCTGGTTTGGAAGCCAGCTGCTGAAGTTTGTTGCTCCTCAGTTTACAAATATAGGCAAAAAGCTAAGACTGTAGTTAGACAGATAGCATGTATTGATTGTGTCTGGCCTTAGGCGAGCACATGTTAGCGTCTGTTGCTGTGTGCCTTTTTCCCCTGAGAGTGTCATTGGATAGTGACCCGTTCTGTTCCTATTCATGGTCAAACTCATCCTGGCTATTTAATGGTAATGCAAAGTGATTTACTGATTTTCAAGTGCTATGTTTTTAAGACAAGTATCATGTTTTCCCAGCATTAAGACCAGCATTAGGGTAATTAAACACACTCCCACTCTCGCTAATGGAAAAATCTAATTTCTAATTATATTATATTATATTATATTATATTATATTATATTATATTATATTATATTATATTATATTATATTATATTATATTATATTATATTATATTATATTATATTATATGCAAGTATAAGTGTATAAGTTATTCTAATTAAATATAAAATAGTCTAATTTCTTAAACATGAAAAATGTGTGTATTGTATTGTGTATATTGTATATAAAATTACATTGAAAAATTATATTAAAAAATTTGAATTATTATTTGTTATTATATAAATTTGATGCATTAATTACTATATAAAATAATATATAATTTATTGTTTGAAAAAATCTAATTTATGTAAGTAGAAAAATATAAGTACTAAATGATATTCTATATTTTATATACAATTATTAAAAATATACAATATAATTTAGTACTTTAATTTTTATTAATTAAAATTTTACAAACAATTTTTAATTATTATTTTAAATGTATCATTAATAAAGTTAATAATAAAACAAAGTAAAACAAAATCATATATTTCCGTATAAAATAAATATTTGCATGGTAGTATTTTTGTTTCTGTTGAATCAATTTAAATTAACAATTTATAATCGTGCTATATATAAACATTTAGTTCACAAAATGAAAGTAAATCATGCATTTCATTGATGATATTTCGTTAATGGCAATTCTGTTAATGGCAAAGTGGTTGCAATCTTTTTATTTTAGCTATATTTAAATAAACTAATTTAGTTGATTAACTTTCAGAAAAAATATTTTATTTAAATGTAGCTAAAATAAATTGATTGCAACCACTTATCACACATTTTTTTTTAGTAAATTCAATGAATCATTTTTTTTTCAATGCTCTTGCACAATGACGCTGCAAATAAAGCTTATGAAGGTTACTTTAACCTTCTTTGTATGATCTCATGTTCTGAGGTCTGAGTGCTGTTCCATGTTCTGGTCTCCATATGTCCCTCTGGTACAGATATTACGCTCTCATATTTCCCCCTAAAGCTGGAGCATACAGTACATACGAGAGGATGATTTCAGTGCTGATATTCCTGTTAGTTACACTGTCTCTGATGCTCAATGCTCCTAGATGCTGAAAGATCACAGGCTGAGCATCTTGACCTCAAAACGTCACAACAGCAGCACAACTACAGCAACTTGTTTACATACTTGTATATAGTTGTATTTAGATGATCATTTCTGTAAAGGTATTTTTATTGGCCACTAGGTAAAAAGTGTAATAATTGATATTAGTAGTAGTAATAGTACTTTATTGTTCACCCTAAGCTGAAAATCAATCTTTGGTCTCGCCATACAATCACAAAACAATTAACAATACACAACATCCAATAAATACATCTAACAACATCCACAATGACAAAATTAAAATATGCATTTCCTACTTATCATTCAAAAGACTTATTGCATTTGTTACGAAAGTTTATTTATATATTGCTTTATTGGTGTTTTGTAATGACGACGTGATGTAATAATCCAAAAACATGATTCAAGGAGTGTGTTGTGTCTCTTGTTACAATCAAAGCTTTTCTCTGAACAGCAATTTGGTATAACGGAGCGAATGACTTTAGCTTTTTATAAGCTACTCTTATAATTCTGTCTAATTTAACTTTATTGGCAGAAGTAACTCGTCCGAACCACACAGTTATATTACACCTAAAACACTCTCAATTAAACCTGTATAAACTCTTTGCAACACAGCTTTGCTCACACAGTTTCCTTAGAAAGAATAGCCTTTGATTTGCTTTCTAACAAAAGAGCCACATTATCAGAGAAGTTCAATTTACAGTCAATCATGATTCCTAAATACTTAAAAGTCTTCACAGTTTCAACAGTTTGATCACATAACATTATGTCTGTTAGAGGCTCTGAAAGATTTAAAATCAACTTACATTTATCAATAAAGAACTTTCTTCACACCATATTAGGTTTAGTTTTTATTTTCAGGTTCCTGATCTTTACTCTAAGGTATCTGCAGTAAAATATTTAAAGGGTTAAGGAATATCTTCGTCTGGTTGTCTGTGAACATGCAGCAGATGCAGCGGCGTCGGTGCATGGGCTGGGATGTGTTGCCATGGTAACCCCCATCATCCTGACTCTCGTTGACCCAGTGAAGCCGTGTGTGTGTGTGTGTGTGTGTGAGTGCAGATGGAAAATGGCTGCTGATGAACGGCTGCATGCCACTGATTCTGGATGTGCTAGTAATCAGTTCAGCAATGGCTTTCTTCCTGTTTCTTTTCAGGCAGGGTTTTTACGAGGCATTAGGAGTGCAAATCACGTCTGCAAACTGCATTGGGATTTTAGCATAAATGCTTATTAAAATGAGGAGTGAAAAAGACATCTCTGCATCTCTTCCCTTCTCCAGCTTGTTTTCAATCTAGTCGTCTAATAAACCTGGCATTGTGTGTTACGATTATTGTCAGCTCTTTCATTACTTTGTTCTTTTGTAAGTCGCTTTTGATAAAAGCATATGTACAAATGTAATGTTGCATAATGTAAGTATATAATTAATGTGTATTTACTGTTCATTTATTCTAAACCACTATAGAAAATAAACACTGTAAAAAAAAAAAAAAAAAAAAATATATATATATATATATATATATATATATATATATATATATATATATATATATATATATATATATATATATATATATATATATAATAATTTAACTGAAAGTATTGTAGAAATGCTTCAATGTTACCTTTTATATTTAGACAGTTTTAGTATGAAATAATATTTTAAAATATTTTGTTGTTGTTTTCATTATATTTATTTGTAATTATATTATTGAAAATATATATTTAAGACAATGCCTTTTAATCGAAAAGAATGAAAGGATTTATAATAATATTAATTATTACTGTATAGAATGATATTTAAAAGCACAAAAGTAGTCATATAATTTATTTATATTTATAAACTTTATTACTGAAATTATATTTTACAAAACAATAGATGTCATGGTAAAACAAAAATATTAATTTTTCTTTACTAAAAAGTATGAGTCACTTTATGACAAAAAATATATAATTAATTGTATTATTTACATTAATATTTAACAATACAATACCTGCAATTTCATGGTTAAATATTGTTAATATAATTTTTTTATAATCTATGGGGAAAAGAGCATTGCATTACATTGAAAATCTTATTTTTGTTATTAATTATGTGCATTATAGAGTTTTTTTTGATTAGTTTAGTGGTGTGTATTGGCCTGATATCTGTGCATGTGTGTAATTTAGAGAATCAAACTGTTTTTGCAGTTCAATTGACAATATATCATATTTACCATTTTAAGCTTAAATTATGGTCAACAATGTTACAACTCATACTGTGGCTTTAATAGTAAAGTTCTAGCAATCCCTAGCAACTACTAGCTAAACTTAGTTCAAGCTAAATGTATATGCAGTTTGTTAGAAATTCTAGACACGCAAGTATTTAGATATTTCCAAAGCCTCATTCACAAGAAGCTTTCACAGGATGTGATCCATTAACCATAGGAGGAAAGATGAGCAGATCTCTGAGCATGTGGTCATCAGCTGTCCTTCAAACAAATAAACACACCGCAAGAACATCTGGAGAGGTGTCTGGGGTCTTGAGGGGTATTATTGTAAGACTCCCATTACATACACACTCTCTATGTGTGGTCAGGCTGAATGCTGGACGCGTCAGTAACTCTACTGCATCAGTCTTCTCTGTGCTCATAACAGAGGGTGTGACGAGGTCTTACTTCACATGTTGTGACCCCTGCTGGAGACATACTGTAGCAGCAGAAGCCTTTAGTTTAACATGCAAGCCTTTTTTATTTTTCAAGATGTGCAATGCAAAGCATATGAGATTTTAAAAGGTTGAGAAGCACAGAAGCATGTGAAATGCATGTGTGTGACGCACAGGTCGGTGAAATATTATAACAGCTTCTCTCTGCTGTGGGTGTCTGGTGTGGGTGTCAGTGAATTATCGCTATTCTTAGGTTTCTGTTGTGTTGGTGCAGATCTGTGTGCTGTGGATTGACATGGAATTGCCGATAAACAAGTAAATAATTAAAGAAAGATTTTATCTCCATGCAGAGATTTAAAATGAAATGGAGACTTTTACAGGAATAGTTCAACGAAAAAATTAAACATTTAATTTGTTGAATATCTTCCCTCAAACCATTCAAGATGAAGATGAGTTTGTTTCTTCATCAGATTTGCATTTAATCACTTGCAGTGATACCGGATACTGTGCAGTGAATGGGTGCCGTCAGAATGAGAGTCCAAAGAGCTGATAAAAACATCACAATAATCCACACCACTCCAGTCCAGCGATTAACACCTAGTGAAGCCAAAAGCTTGTGTGTTTGTAAGATGTTTTTAACTTCAATCCATTGCTTCCGGCTAAAATACCAGTGCATAATCAATAATAATGCTAAAGTAATCCCATCTGAATCTGGATGATATCCACACAGATCAAGCACCATTTACAAGTCTAAAACAGCTCTAAAGAAATATGTGAGTGGATTTTAATGTGAGAGGACAACAGGAGATAAACTTTTCCACAGGAGGAAGCGTTATTATGCCGTAGATTATAGACTGTCACTATTTTAGCCCAAAGTAACAGTTTGAAGTTAAAAACACCTCAGTGGTGTATTTGTTTCTTACAAACATGCATCTTTTGGCTTCACAAAACATTTTTATGATGATGTGTTTATCAGCTGTTTGGACTCTCTTTCTGATGGCACCCATTCACTGCAGAGCATCCATTGGCAAGCAAGTGGTGTAATTTCTCCAAATCTGTTCCCGTGAAGAAACAAACTCATCTACATCTTCGACTGAGAGTGAGTACATTTTTGTGTGATTTATTCCTTTAGTTCTCATGTTTTTCAAATAAAGCAGTCTATATTTCAAAAGAGAGATCTATGTACTCAGATTTGCTGAAATATAAAAATATGCAAATATGCAGAGATCCTAATATGAACTCAAAAATATATGCAAATGATCTGATCAGCTATCCATGCTCATTTTATAGCTCTATACACTGTATATTATTGTCTATTGACTCATTAGTGGATATTGTATTACTAAAAATATTCAAGGAGAACCATTCGAGATGAAGTTGATGCAGTGATTCATAACTGAGACATATCCTGAGCAATGATTTTTCTTCTGAACATGTGCATAGAAAGTGTATATCTCTTTTATTAATGTCCCAGGCTTGAGTTGCTGTATTGTGGTTTGAGATATTCACATAATTTGTTTCCAGTTCTGTGAACATAACTCACCATCTTACATCTTGATCTAACAGATGCTTTGTGTAAAAGACTTTCTAAAGCACTTTGTTACATAAAAGTCAGTCAATTACCACACAGTAACACGTGCATGGTGGAGCATTTGTTCATGCAAAAGTGGTTTGATGGGTTTGAAGTCATTTGATTTATAGTTTGACTGAAATCTTAATTTAATAATTGGGTATAAAGTGAATGATGTGTTATTCATGCACTGCATTGGTCTTAATCACAGAGTTCAAAGTAGCCTGATGTAGTGATGTTATGCATTTATCATAATGCCAAACAACAGAAATAATTAGCTAATGCACAGAAGTAAGTGTTTTATAATACTCTGTGTTTTATTTTTTTACTGAAAAAACAATTGCAGTCTATTTTACTTCCATGTGTTTTAGATTATAACTACGGAGCCCCACACATGACATGCAAGAAAAAAATTAATAAATCATTCCCTCGAAGTACTTGAATGTGCACATGACTACTATTTCGTTCCCTTGATTTAAAGAATCATGCACACAATTTATAAATCGAGGTAACAAAATAGTAAATCATGCACACAATTTAGCATACTTTTGTGCAGGGCTCCGCTAAAACTGAAAAAGACAGTTCTGAATTTGAGTTTGCACTCCTTATTCTAAACAATTTAAATATTAGGGTATTGCATTGTGAGAAAAAAATATGAATATGCACATTTTTGTGATTTAAATGCATTTCTTTTTAGATTTAATGTCCTAATCTGAACTTTTATTAAGCCTTCAAATACATATTTATAGGGCTGTAAAGTTATTGTAAAGTAAATCAGTTTACTATTTGCGGAAACACGCTGTTTACACATTATGATTATCCATGCTTAGTAATCATGTGCATGCATAACCTCATGGCTAAAAGAGCACGGGCCACACACAGTGTGTTTGGTATAGATATCTGTGTGTATATGTGTAGACATGGTTCGGCACCACTGGAGCCACATGAAAGAAATGAATGACAGCAAACCATCCGAGCTTCATTTCACTCAGTAACGCGTTCACAGCTAATATATTCCTGCATTTCCCCATTCTTCTCACGCTCACATGGTGCTCATTGAGTCTTCCCCCTCCAGACTCTGGCGTGAATGAAGCAGAAGCTCGGACATCAAAGGTGAACAGAGATAAAAGATATTCACTGTGAGTTTAGCCATCTGGAAAAGCCATTAAGGGACTGTCATGGAAAGTTTGTGTGTTTCTGGCTTCAGCTGCTTCAGACACAGCCAGAAGTTTATCTCACCAGTATTTCAGTAGATGTGGGTGTTGTAAATCTAAAGCTCAAAACATTTCCATAAATCTTTTACTGTATACTGTACATTATAACAGGTACTCCGCTTGTGCCCTGTGATGATATGTTGATTTGATACACTACCATTCAAAAGTAAGATTTCTTATAAAGTCACTTATGTTCACCAAGGCTGCATTTATTTGGTAATAGTGATATATGGTTAAAATGTGTATATATTGTAAAATGTAATTGATTGCTGCGATCAAAGCTGAAATTTTAGTAGGACTGGAGCTATAGATTATTTTAGTAATCGAGTATCCTACTGATTATTCCAATGATTAATCAAGTATTTCGGATAAGAAGTGATTTTTCTTTCTTAAAGAGCAATGCTAAATATACAAGAGAAAATAAGATAGGTCTCTTAAAATAAACAACTCATTTGTTTCCCTTTCATAAAAATATACTGTTTTATTGCTGAAATTGCATGCATTAATAACCATGAAAACTAAACCAATTTAATGCATTTACCATAATTGGCAACTTACATACAAAATGCAAATACATCAGCATCATTCCTCCAGTCTTCAGAGTCACATTATCTTCAGAAATCATTCTAATATACTGATTTGCTGCTCAAGAAACATTTCTGATTTTTATAAGTGTTGAAAATAGTTGTGCTGCTTCATATTTCTGTGGAAACCATGATATGTTTTTTCAGTATTCTTTGATGGATGAAAAAGTTCAAAAAGAGCATTTATTTGGCATACAGTAGAATGTTTTGTAACATTCTAAATATATTTACTGTCACTTTTGATCAATTTATGCATGAATAAATGTACAACCGCAAACTTTTAAATAGTAGTGCATGCAACATACTGAATGATTTCAATATTCATGTGCCAGGATTTACAGAATATGCTACTCCAACATACCTAAGAAAAAAAATACTGTGCCATTACATGCACAACAAAGTGTGCAATAACCATGAAGTGATGCATGAAGAATTCTCAAAAGTTATGCTGTTTGAATGCATTATTTTATTATTTTTGTAATAACTAGTAGGTTTACTAGTAATACTGGTATTAGTTATACTTTAGACAGATCATTTCAATGTATGCGAGGTGTGTGTGTGTGTGTTCCACACACACACACACACACACACACACACACACACACATATATATATATATATATATATATATATATATATATATATATATATATATATATATGGAAGGTTTGATAGAAATGTCCTGCAGTCAGTAAGTGACTGTAAGTGCAGCAGTCGGTCGTCTTCATCAGGTCCAGCAGTAACGCATCTGTACTGGCTCTCGCTGGACGCTGCACATCTGGATGTGATTACAGCTGTCCAGGAGGTGGGGGTGTTTGACGGGGGTGTTGCCTGTGTGAGAGGGACTCCTGGTCTCAAGCGGATAGTTTCTGTGGATGTGAGTTGGATTAAGCGTGAACAAAGACAGGATAACTGTGCGTGATTCATCAGCGATGAATGAGGGATTCGCGCGCAGGGAGTTTCGCCCTCTGACGACATCCGCGTGTCTGAACAGGACCATGTTCTTTTCAAAGTAAGTAAAGTTTTTTTTTTTTTTTGGCAATTATGAAAGGAAAAAACTTTGCCAGCAATATTTTTTCTTTTACTAGTCCCCTGTTATTTTAAAGGATTATCAGTTGTGGACACTGTTCTGTATTACTTACAGTTCTATATTCTGATTGGATGAGTTGCGTTGGAAGCCAGTGTAAACAAACATGTGAGCACACATTATAGTCGAATGCTTATAGTTGCAGCCTACAGTTGCTCATTAACCATGTTACTTGGTGGAATAATTGCTTATTATTAATAATATTAATATTAAAATAAACATCACTGGACATTATTGTCTTTTGTACAGTGTGTTTTTGGTATAGTTTATATAATAATATATTAATTGCTATTTTGAATTAGTTTTAAAAATTTTCAGTTTTCATTTTAATTCATGTTTTAGTAATTTTGTTATTTGATTTCATTTTTAGTAGTTTCTGTTTGACTTTACCTATACAAATTTATTAAGTATTATATTTATAATAATGTTATTATTATAATATATTTTATGTATACTTAAATTATATGTATATTTATTTTAATTTTTTTATTTACTTTTTGTATTTTAATTTTTTTTATTATTATTTTTAATAGTTTTAACAATAACATACTGTTGCTTTTAGTTTACATATTAGTAATTGTGCTTCTGTCATTTGAATTAATAATTTACATTTTATTTATTATTTAATATACATATACTTATTTAATATTTATATTTTATGTATATTTACATTTTATCTTTTTATTTTTTGCATTTTATTTATATTTTAAGTTTTTAATTATATTTAATAGTTTTAAGAATAACTGCTGATTGTAGTTTACATTTTAGTAATTGTGCTCTTGTCATTTTTTATGAATAATTTACATGTGACTTATTATTTAATATACACATACTTATTTTATTTTGATATCTATTTTTATTTATTTAATAGTTTAAGTTAACAAAACCAATGCTGCTGATGTAAGACAGTGTGTATTTCTGTATTAATCATACCGTAGTGCATATGCCATCTTGATAATTCTCTTCAAAGAAGAAACCGGGCCACTCTTATTAGTTTAGAGACAAACCAGAAACTGTAACACCAACCTGCAAGTGCATGTTCATGTTTACAGAGGTCAAGGTCAAGTCTTGAGCTGCTAATTAGGACTTCCAAAGGTCTACAAAGGCTTTTCTTCCTTTTGAAGTGTAGGATATTGTATTAGTCAGTTCACTGTTGGAGTAACCGTGCTTGTTTGAATTGGTCACCTGGTAAATAGCTCAAGACTCGACATGATCCTTCTTCCCCCAGTGTATTGTGTCACTAGTGGATTCTATCCATTTTCTCTCCAATATGGGTGTGACTCATTTGGGAGGAGAACATAACTGCTTAATATTTCAAGCCCAACAAAACATCCCCACCCAAAGTCATTTTTTTATTTTATCACCGTGAATACAAATGAACCAGCCAACTTGAACTGTAGCCAGGAATAACAATGCGTTAAGATTCTGTCATCAAATATTGGTCTTCTAGTCAAACTGAGCTGAATAACTTCACATGCACAAGACACATTATTAGAGAAACGAGCACCTTTTGTCTCCAAGCGTCTCATTATCAGACTTCTGACTATTGTCAGAAAGATTAGTCCATTTATATATCAATTATTTTTCACACAGACTAAATATATAGCAAACCGTTTTGTGCATTTGCAGAAAATATAGCGTTACTTAATACTGGAAATAAATGTTTCCAGTATTTAAGGTGTTTTATGGTGCATTTTCTGTTATTTGATTAATGTCAAGTGCATTAATTTTTTTGTGTGTGTGTGTTTTATCTTGGTGTGCACCATGCATCTATGTGTGATTATTGGCCATGTGACAGTTTATGATTCATCGTTTAGCTTTGTTTTACCACCTGTATTATTATCATGAAGGTTAACAGTACATTTTAAGGTTAAAAGTAGATTCGGATACTTCAAGTAGATTGGTATATATATTAACATTAAATCATTTTAGGAAATATGTGGTTCTATAGGTTGACAAACAGTTGGTAAACAGTCACAAATATGCAGAGATAAGGTATATATATATATTGTAATACCTGTATCATTGTCACAGTCAGAGCTTTACTGTAAATAGGACTTTTTTTTTTACAGTGTGCACTAATAATAATAATAATAATAATGCATTTTATTTCATGGCGCCTTTCAGAACACCCAAGGTCACCTTACAAGCAATATACAGGTCACTGCATAAGACAAAACAAACAAGAAACAAACAGCATATACATATAAAGTGGATTTAAGTCTTAATAAAAAAAATTATAAAAAAGCCTGTATAAAAAGATATGTCTTAAGACGCTTTGTAAAAGTCAACAAGCAATCGCTATTGCGAACATCGAGGGGAAGGGAGTTCCATAGGCGGGGGGCAACATGACTAAAAGATCTGGCACCCATAGTAGTAAGTCGAATCCGAGGTACCACAAGAGAAATTGAAGATGAAGATCTAAGTGCACGTGAAGGAGTATAAACCTGGAGAAGTTGAGTAAGGTATTGTGGTGCAAGATTATGAAGTGCCTTATAAGTGAGTAGCAAGATTTTGAATTCAACTCTATATTTTACTGGAAGCCAGTGCAATTGCTGGAGAACCGGAGAAATGTGATCAGTATAAGGTGTTCTAGAGAGAATACGAGCTGCAGAATTCTGAACCAATTGAAGTTTATGTAGCAATTTGGAGGGAATACCTGTGAGAAGAGCATTGCAGTAGTCTATACGTGAGGTGACTAGTGCGTGAATGAGAACTGCAGTATTATTATTTGAAAGAAATGGACGTAGACGATTAATATTGCGCAAATGGAAGTATGCAATCCGTGTGATATTATTAATCTGAGCTTTAAAAGATAATGTGCTATCCATGATGACACCCAAACTTTTAACCTGAGAGGAAGGACAGATTGCAGTATTATCAATGTGTAAAGAGAAACAATTAGATTTAGACACAACAGATCTAGTGCCAACAAGCAGAGCCTCCGTTTTATTGCCATTTAGTTTCAAGAAGTTCGCTGAAAGCCAGTCTTTAATTTCAGCTAAACAGCTTGACAAAGATGGCGGAGGAAAAGAACCGGTAGGTTTGGCAGACAGGTAAAGTTGGGTGTCATCCGCATAACAGTGAAAATTAATACCATATTTCCTTAAAATATTACCAAGAGGGAGCATATATATAATGAAGAGAAGCGGGCCCAAAACAGAACCTTGGGGAACACCAGTGGTGACTGTAGATATTCTTGAACTAAAACCTTTTAGTTGAATACGCTGACTGCGTCCAGATAGATATGAACTAAACCATGACAGAGCAGTGCCAGTAATACCAATGGAGACTAATCTGTCAAGAAGTACGTTATGTGAGACAGTATCAAAGGCAGCGCTCAAGTCAAGGAGGACAAGTATAGTTAAAAGCCCAGAGTCAGCTGCCAACAGTAGATCATTGGTTATTCTGACAAGAGCAGTCTCAGTGCTGTGGTGGGGACGAAAACCAGATTGGAATTGTTCATACAAGTTATTATTGGACAGATGTTCATGAATTTGAATTGCAATACACTTTTCAACTACCTTAGAGATGAATGGTAAATTTGAAATTGGACGAAAATCCAATAACAATAATGCACTGTAAAGCTGCTAAAGAAACTAGCTGTACTTCTTACGTTGCATTTCTTTTTCCATTTCAAACTCGTACCTTTTGGGCTGTGTTTTCTCAGCAGCTGTGATGAATGATTTCCTGAGTTATTTGGCGTTTTCCACTGAATGTTCGGATGAGATTGATGGCACCGTTGCCCATTCTGGAGACCACAGCGGTTCCTCATGAACCGTCCCTCAGCCCAGTATAGAGACAGAGAGCATTTCCTGAGAGAGGGAACATTTTATTACTGAGAGTGAGTCTGATGAAGCAAAGTTTCCTCGGCCCTGTTCTGTGCTCAGACATCAGTCACAGATAATGGGCCCTATTTTAACGATCTGAAACGCAAGTGTCAAAGCGCGAAGCGCAAGTAAGTTTGTGGGCGGGTCTCGGCGCTGTTGCTATTTTCCCGGCGGGATAAATGGCTCTTGCGCCCGGCGCAAATCTAAAATGGGTTGGTCTGAAGTAGCTTCATTATTCATAGGTGTGGTTTGGGCGTAACGTGAAATAAACCAATCGGAGCGTCATCCAACATTCCCTTTAAAAGCAGGTGCGCAAGTTCCATTATGGATTGCTATTATTATGGCGTATTTACCAGGCGCACGCCAGGAGCGGTTCACAGCCGAGGAGACTGATGTTCTTGTAAGAGCAGTGAAAGACAGAGAAGTTGTGTTGTATGGGGATGGGAGAAACCCACCCAAAATAGCGTCGGTTAAACAGGCGTGGGAGGAAATAGCCACATTTTTTTCATCGATTTTTTTTTTTCCTGGTTCTTGACGGACAAACAAATTTGTCAGATGTCCTTATATACATATATGTCTTGCCACTATCGGGCAAACAGGTCTGATCCTTAATTACTACAATTAGCCTGAATAATTTGTAAGCAAGATTTCACAATGATTTCCGTCATCTCATGTGTTAATATTTTTTTAGTGTAACAATTTATGATTTGCAAAAATAACTGTTGCATCTGTGTAGATTACATGAACAAAGTGTATGCGCGTTGTGCACGCTATACATTATGGTCAAGCTTGCGCCCTTAAAATAGCATAATGAACAACGCGCAACGCGCCACTGACTTTAGACTAGGTTTTTTCTGGTCAGTGGCGCAATTGTTTAATGGAACAGCAAAATAGCACCAGGGATTGTTTGCGCCGGAACACGCCTCATTTTTTGCGCCGAACCACCCAGGGAGCGCAAATTCATTCACTAGTTTAGCGACGTGCTTCTGTGGAGGGAAAAGTGTGCTTTGCGCAGGTGCAAAATAGGAATGACACATGCGTCGGTGTACAAAGTCAATTGCGCTGGGTGCAAGATAGGGCCCAATGTCTGTATGTTTGAGCTTCGGCTAAGTGCACTCATCTGCAGCTGCATTTTAGTATGATTTATATACTACAGTATTATAGTATTTATTCATATTTTGAATTAGCTTTATTTTTGTAATCTTATTTTTAGTATGTTTGTAGCTCTATATATACCTTTATTCTCTTTTCTCTATTTTGGCTTTAATTAATTTTTATTTCATTTTTAGTAATTGTAATACTCAACTATTAATTCAGTTAGTTGCCAAGTCAACATTTCTAATTTCTGCCGATTTTTCAAAGATTTTTCTTAGCTATCTGACATACTGTATTTTATTGAAAAAAAATTTATTAATTTTTCATGACTTTTTTATTACTTAAAAGCATACATTTTTATATGCTTTTAATTGTATTCATTTTTAAAAATCTTTTTAAGTTAACATTTTTCTAATTTTAGTTATTTGCCAATAAAACATTTCAAATTATTTTGTTTTTCATGTTTTTCTTATCAAATATTTATCATATATTTATATTTTATTTTATTTTAACTTCAAACAAGTAACCTGGCCTAGTATACCTTAGCAACTATTTTGCCTTCTTACAATGAGTTTTTCACATGGCAACCCATTTTTATTTTAAATTAAGTTTATTTTAGAATTTTTTTTAAATAGTTTTTGTTTTTATATTTTAGCTTTAATTTATTTTATTTTATTTATATTATTTTTATTGTATTTTATTTATGTATACATATTTTTATTTTATTTATTTTATTTTAGTGCATCAATTTTACTTCAATTAGTTACCAGCGCTTCAAATTGATATTTATTTTTCCTATTAGTTTTTGCATTAAATACATGTTTTTACATTATTCTTAAAGTGATGTAATATTTATTTTGTATTTTAATGCAATTTAAATACATTTAAAGCAATCTTTTTATTTTCAATTAATAAAAAGATTTTTAAGTTTTATGATTTTTGCATGTCTTATATTGTTTAGAAAATGTAAAAATCTAGTCATTGACTTGTTCTTTGGTCTTCTCATCATGTTATATCTCAATCACAATTCCCATGTAAATGAAGCTAAAACTAGCTGACACAGACTTTGGCTGACTTTTGGCTCCAGTGTGCCACCATTACATTTCAAACGGGTGGAAATAGAAACTGATGTGGAAAAGAAAAGCATTAAGAAATGTCTTTGCGGGAGTCGTCTCTAACCGTTGAGACATGTAGGCAAGTTCGTTCTCTCCCCTCTGTGCCGCACAACCTGTAATTAGCACAAATTGCTGGCTCCTTAAGTTGTTCTTCCGAACATCAACAAGCCATTTTTGTCCTCTGATTCTTTGGCACCCATTATTCCCTTTTCCATCTCCGTAGACTCTGCTGAGTCGGGAACCACAAAGTACTTCAGACCCAGCGTGATGAGGATAGAGACGGAGGTTCATTACTAACATCCCACGTGTGTCATCTGCTTAAAGGTTCTTCAGTGGCTCTTTAAACACCTTCTGTTCAGAAAGATGGTCCAAAAGCATCTTTCACTGCATCCATCAGTATATTTTATCCCTTTGATTCAAGAATTATAAAATTACTGAACAATAAAAAAAAAAAACAGTTTTTAAAGAATGAAGTTTTTAAGAGTTAAAATTTGGATTTCTTTTTACTTTTATTTCCAGATGTATTCATAATATATATATGACAGATGTACAGTATAATTCTCTCAAAATAATAACAGGAAGAAAAGATTTTATTCTATATCCAATATATATATATATATATATATATATATATATATATATATATATATATATATATATATTTTTTTTTTTTTTTTTTTTTTTTTTTTGGATATAGAATAAAATCTTTTCTTCCTGTTATTATTTTGAGAGAATTATACTGTACATCTGTTTTCTACATGTTTTTACTTTATAGAGAACGTAATTTTTTAAAAAGTTTTTTTTCTTTTTCTTTTTTATTATTTTGTGAGTTAAACACTCAATTACTTTACTATTTTGTTTTTAGTTATACTGAATTTATTTATTTAACTAATTATTTGTTTGTTTGTTCACTTTTATTTTTAATTAATTTAAAATCAATTTAATATTCATATTTTTTTTCTTTTTTGTCTACTTTGTTTTTTCTTTTCATTTTTTTTTTACTATGAATATTGCAGAAATGCCAGTCTTGGAAATGCCAGTATTTTGTATTATAATTTTGAGACAATTATACATATTTTTTTACTTTTTATTAGGAATGTGATTATGGTTTTATTATTATTTTAAACATCCATTTATCTCAGTGTTTTTACTTATGAGCAATATAATTATTCCCAATCTTTTTTTTTTTCTCTCTTTTATTTGGATAAAGTGAAACATTTGTTTATTTAATCATTCTCAAGAATATAATCAAGAATGTAATCATTCCCAAACTGTATCTCACTTTAAAGATTTATATTTTGAGAGTTTTCCAAATCTATTTACAAGAGCAGATAGTGTAGATGTTGGAGCGCTACTTAAAACCTCACAACTCATTGTATTTATTTTAGAACAGAAAACACAATGACATCTAAAGAGGAGAGTTTGAAGAGGAATGGCTTATTTACATATGTATGTTTCAGTCCTAAATCACATTTTGTCATGCAAGACTGAAGATGAATCATTATGATCCTAGTGTGGCTTTCCCTCTTTCAGAACAGATGGACAAACCCCAAAGCCGTAGCGTTTGCCAGAAAAAAAAAAACATTCATAGTTAAGACACTGATGCTTTGCCATTTGTAAACTCACTGACCTTAAGAACAATGCATTTATTTTAAACCTCTTCAATCACTACCCATCATTCTTCAACAACACATGCATCTACATCCCTTCCAGTGTTTTTGGGGAGTAAACGCAAGCCAGAACTGAGCTTGTGTGGTAGAGCGAGTCTCTGGTCGTATGGTGAAGACATCTGTGCCATCACGAGACCCTGCTGTCTGTTCGTGGGTCAGGTAATGGAGCAGAAAAGTTCTCATGAAAGACAAGTGACAAATGATTTCTCTGATCACTGAGGATCTTAATGGTTTCCAATAATGATCTTAATGGAGATCAAAGGATGCGACTGTGATCTTTCTTCTTCAGTTTCAGGAGAGGTTTGCTCTGAAAGCTGAGTTCCAGTATGAATACAAAAAATAAACAAATATTTGTGACTTTATATCTCATAATACCCATAATAATTTCCCTTAGTTTTAAGAACAAGTCAGAATTGTGAGACATAAACTAAATATTGTAATCTAAGATATAAACTCAATGTTTGAACAACTTCTGTGGTGAAAAAAAATTATATAAAAAATAATTTGAAGAGATTTAAACTCTTCTGAGAGATGTTAACTTATGATTATGAGTTTAGAACTTGAAAATGCACAATTTGTCAAATATAAATTCACATTTGAGAGAAGAAACAACAGATTTGTGAGATAAAAACTCACAATTACCTTTTTTTTACGTTAAACTCAGAAAAAAAGTAAACATTGTGAAACACTGTAAAGTTGTAATTACAGGTTTAGGACTTATAATTTTGAGATATGATCTCACATTTCTAAAAAGAGAGAAGAAGAGTAGGAACTGGTGGATAAAAAGTCACAATTGTTATATTGAAAAAAAAAACATGAATTGATGAGAAAAAAGTCAGAACTGTAAGGTAAAAAAAATTCATAGATACCTTTTTAATTTTGTTTTATTCTGTGGAGGAAAAAAATTTCGGACCCACTTTTTATTAAGTGGCCTTAACTACTATGTACTTTCATTTTAATTAATAATTTAGTACAATGTACTTATTGTGTACATACATGTTTTTACATTGTACTTATATTTTAAAAAAAACTACATGTAATTACATCTGTATTTAATTTCTGTAATTACATTTATGATTACATTGTTGACCCATACTTTACACCTTAACCCACCCTTAAACTTACCCATACCTCCAACCCTCTCCCTAACCTTACCCATATCCCACCTCAATAGCAGCAAAAGTGTTTTACAATACAATATGAACACAATAAGTACATTGTACTTATTTTTTATGTTAGTACATAGTAGTTAAGGCCACCTAATATAAAGTGGGACTAAAATTTCAATTGCAAGATGTAAACTAAGAATGACTAGTTTTATAATTCGCAATTATGCGTAAAAATCTCAGAATTGTGAGATCCAAAAATGCAATTATGTTTTTGATATTTTTATTTGCTGACACAAATGACTTTCCATAGAAATCCCTAAGTGAGAGAAAAGTACTCTTTCTGTGCACTCTTAAAAATAAAGGTGCTTCACGATACCATAGAATAAGTTTTTTGTCTCAGCGGTTCCATAAAGAACCTTTAACATCTGAAGAACCTTTATGGTTCTTTTTGGCAAAAGAAGGTTCTTTGCGGAACTGAAGTTAGTTCTTCAACTGTGATGATTCTTTTAACCACCTTTATTTGTACATCAAATATTGATTCATTTGTGTCTGATTTTTATCTCCCAAAATACATTTCAGAAGAGAATCCAGAAACAAATGAATCATAATAATAAATCATCTGACTGTAAGCAATGCGTTATGTTCTGGGTATGGTCCTGTTCTGGGTATGGTTTCCTGGTTTCTTCTAAGCGTCTGTATCTCCTCTCTCTCTCTCTCTGTGTGTGTGTGTGTGTGTGTGTGTGTGCAGCTGGGACGAGAGCAGCTCCATCAGCAGCGGTCTGAGTGATGCTTCTGATAACCTGAGCTCAGAGGAACTCAACGCCAGCTCGTCTCTCAACTCCCTCCCCACCACACCTGTGGGCTCGCGACGCAACTCCTCCGTCATGGTGAGCAGATCACAGACAGGGTTTTTGTGCTGCGAAAGGTTTGGCTCATGTTTATGAACCTTGCTTGTTTGGATTTAGTAAAACTTGGCTTAAACCACTACTGGTATACACTGCTAGTTAATAAATAACCGAGCAGGTTTGGGACATCATATAGTTTGCACTAAAACATGATTAAATGTTCCAGATGGGAATACATTCTTGAAAACGTTAGACTGCAGCTGTTGTAAAAACATGCAGACATTGGAGGAAATGTTTTTTTCTGTGGTAGGGAAATATCCAGAACTCATCCAAAAAAGTCATGTTCCTAGAGTTCCTAGGTCTGTGCTTTAGATCAGTCTATAACTAAAAATGATGCAACAATTTGAATATGAAGTTGGCCATATTCGGTCCACAAGTTAGAAACTTTACTTGCTGTTGTTATGAGTAAGAATGCATTAAATTGATCGAAATTGGCAGTGAAGACATACATAATGTCACAGAAGATTAAGATTGTAAATAATTGCTGTTCTTTTGAACTTTCTATGCATCAGTGAATCCTGAAAATGCATGGATAATAATCATAAATGTTTCTCAAGCATCAAATCAGCATGTTAGAACGATTTCTGAAGGATCATGTGACACTGAAGACTGGAGCAATGATGCTGAAAATATCACAGGAATGAATTACATTTCACAGTATATTCAAGTAGACAACAGTTATGTGAAATTGTAGTAAAATCTCCGCACATTTTCTGTTTTTACTGTACTTCTGAACAAAAGAATGCCATCTTGTTGAGAAAAGACTTCTTTGAACTTACTTAAAGGGGGGGTGAAATGCTCGTTTTCACTCAATATCCTGTTAATCTTGAGTACCTATAGAGTAGTACTGCATCCTTCATAACTTCAAAAAGTCTTCAGTTTTATTATATTCATAAGAGAAAGATAGTCTGTACCGATTTTTCCCGGAAAAACACGAGCGGCTGGAGGCGTGGCGTGTGGGCGGAGCTAAAGAATCACGAGCGCCAGTAGGCTTTTGCGTTGAGAGCGTTTGGAAGCTGTGACATTACCGTGAGGAAAAAAACATCATCCAAAACAAACCATGGCTAACAGTCAGATTCAGCGTTTATTTATGATCCAGAATCAGATCCAGAGGCTGAAATTTAACAAGAGCAGCAGCATCAACGACTACAGCAGGACGTCTCTGTGTGGTATGTACTGAAACTGTATATATTTGCTTAGCGGAAAATGACTAAGTTCCACTTTATGTCGTCTTTTTTTTCTTTTTTCTTTTTTTTTTAAGCTGTACATGTGGAAAGTGCAGTTTGATGAAAACATCACATGTTGTTTACTTGATGTGCTTACGCGCCGATAGCTAAGTTAACAACACAGAGATATTTGAAGCAGTTTTACTCACCGCCTGTGGTTCCAACACACGATCGTGACCCTTTTTCGTTGGGATTGCATCATCCTTAAACGATCCGGCGTCAAACTGGGCCTTGTTTGTAAAACAAGCATCTTCGAAATGCAGGGAACAAACACAAACACTTGCACAACTCCGTTGATGCTCTGTAAAAATAAACTCCATCCACTGGTCCCTTAATGCTGTCTTTTCTTTGGTAATCTGTGCAGGGTTGTCTTGCCCTGGTAACCAAAAACACACTCCTTTAGTGACATTTCGCGACGCTCTCGCTCTGATCAGTGATTGTCTGTGCACAGCCTCTCTCTGCTCTGCTATACGGGAGCGTGCGCTCTTCCGGCAGAAGTGCCTCAGGACCCATATAAGGAAATTCCGCTCCATCTAACGTCACACAGAGCCATACTCGAAAAAAACTTTCCGAAACTTGTGACAATCCCGAAGAGGTATTTTTGGAACGAAAATACTCCTACAAACGTACAACTTAATTTTTGAAACTTTGTCCATGTTATCATGGGAATCCAACTCTTTAACAGTGTAAAAAACTCAGTATGCATGAAATAGCATTTCACCCCCCCTTTAACTAATCATATGGATAATTAGCAATGATTTTTTTTTTTTTTGTTCTGAAATGAAATATGAACATGCAACCGGTGTTTAAAAACTAAAACTGGATGCGGGCACCAAGGCACATATTAAAATGACTTCCATATCTGTTCTCGACATTGTTTTTCAGTTCCTTCTCTGGTAAACACTGACATAAAATAACCTCTGAGGATTTGTTCAGTGTCGAGACGAGAGAATGCGAGACGTCTTGACAGTTTCAGGCCGTGGTTTGGTGTTTCTGCCATCTTCAGTTTAAGATGTCTCTGGTTTGGTAGTCTGCTGTTTTTCAGTGTAACACGTCACACTAAGTTTCTAAATGTTATCGAAGCATCACAAATAATGGTTACAAATAATGCAACACAAGCAAAGTATGAGACACACGTGTATCACATTCATCCCCTGCAGTACTTACTGTTAAAGCCTGGCTTTGATTGTCTTGGATGAATTAAGAGCAGCTGTTTCCCATTGGGCAAGTCTTTTGCTTGTTTGAAGCGCTCGCTATCAGTTCACCATGAAATCAAATCTTTGTTTTCCTCATCATTAGAGACACATTAATTCTCATACAGATGAAAAGGAAACAATATGACTTTTTTCTGTTGCTATGGTAACATCATCATAGCATGGTTACATGAAATTTTGAAGATGTTTTCAATGTGCCATCTGGTCTTTACTCTAAGACGGAGTGAAAAGAGAAATGTCATATTCTTGGCACTGGCAAGTGCTCGCAGTGCAATGTCCAACGTTTCATCCATAATTGGCATGTTTTATGCAGTATATATGTAATGCAAAGTTATTTCCATCTGAGAAATGTGCTCTGTTTCTTTCATGTGGACTTCAATCCAGACCGTCCATAGAATAGCATCAGAGGATCCAAGGGTAAATGTGGGAAAGTCTTTAAGACTAAGGGCCCTGTAATACACCCGGCGCAATGCGACGCAAGGCACAGCGCAAGTGTGTTTGCTAGTTTCAGTTCGGCGCCGCTCGCATTTTCCCCGTCCAGCGCCACGTTGTTTAATTAGCAAATGCATTTGTGCTCATTTTTGCGCCCATGGACGTGCTGGTCCTTAAAAAGAGGTATGTTCAGGCGACTGAAAATAGACTGCGTCATAGACCAACTCAAACCTGGTCTAAAGTCTGGTGCAATGTTTTTTCTTTGTTATTTAAAGAGCGTGTTAGTATAGGCGGGTCCGCAACGTGTAAATGCTGCTTATTAAACACAGGGACGCACAGCAGCACACAAACATGCCAAAAATTTAAAATTTAAGGATTGCAATGCATAAGATTTTTTTGTAGGCTAATTGAATATATATAAGTGCCTACATTTCATAATGGATAGTAATCGCATGTATCAGAATTTTCTATTTCCTCGTTCTGTCTTTGCACTTTGAAAAATCCTGACAGAACTGACAGTCACCACCATAAGCTACTACTAAATATTGTAGAAACTTAATTTTCTGTAAAGTTGCTTTGTATCGTTCACTGTAAGAAGACCATTTGGTTTTTCCTTGGAATTTTTTTTTTTTACATCATAAATGAAGGTAAAGTAAGTCATAAATGAGCTTGCATGCAAATATGCACTTTATAATAACCAAGTCAAAAAGTATAGACTAATTACATATCTATAGACTAATTATATATACTTCATGTATATTTCAAAGTATGAGATGCATGTAGTTTCTTCATTTATTCTATGAAATGTAGTGCAAATACACTACCATTCAGAATTTTTGGGTCAAGATTTAAAAAATGTTTTTGAAAGACTTCTCTTCTGCTTACCAGGGTTGCATTTATTTGATCAAATATACAATAGAAACAGTAAAATTGTGAAATATTATTATAATTGTAAATAACTGTTTTGTATTTTAATAAGATTTAAATTGTAATTTATTCCTGTGATGCAAAGCTGAATTTTCAGCAAATTACTCTCACTGCTCATTACTGTGTGTACGTCGTCATCGTGCACCATCAGAAATCATTCTTATATGATGATTTGCTGCTCACGAAACATTTCTGATCATTATCAGTGTTGAAAACAGTTGTGCTGCTTCTTGTTTGTTTGTGGAAGACGTAATACATTTGATTTTTCAGGGTTATTTGATTAATAGAAGTTTCAAAAGAACAGCATTTATTTGAAATGTAATGTCTTCACTGTCACTTTCGATCGATTTAAGGCATTCCCGCTGAATGTACGTTTTCATTCCTTTAAAGAAAATCTCTAGACCCTAAAGTTTTGAAAATTAAAATCTGCTCTTCTAACAGCCGCTGTACTCTGTGTTTAGTTGCGGACGGATGCAGAGAAGCGTTCTCTGGTGGAGAGTGGACTGGCGTGGTACAGCGAGGACAGTAAGTCCCTACGGAAAGCTGATGGTGTTTATGACACAGGCAGCTTAAAGTCAGAGCCTTCCAGCAAGTGGAGGAAAACTCGGCTGCCGGATGGTTCTGCGCAGGACAAGACGGGGAAAGGAGAACTGAAGAAACCTCAGAGTCTAGGACAACCTGGGAGCTTCAGAAAGGGCCGAAATCCACCTGTGGGCGTCACCTCTCCCATCACACACACTTCACAAAGTGTGCTAAAAGTTGCAGGTAATTTTACTTTTTTATTTTATTACTTTCTTTTATTTTGTTTTATTTTTTGTTTTATTAAAAAAATATATTTTGTTTTTTTTATTTTCTATTGTTTTTGCTTTTTTATTTTATTTATATTTTGTTGCTTTTTTATCTAGTTATTTATGTTTATTTTATTTGCAATTTTAGTTTTATATTTGTTATATGTTATTTATGTATTTATCTGTTGTTTGTTTATCTTATGGGGGTATGTTTACTAATATTTAGTTAAAGACTGTATATTTGGATTTACCGTATTTTTAGGACTATAAGTTGCACCTGAGTATGAGTCGCATCAGTCCAAAAATATGTCATGATGAGGAAAAAACATATGAATCACACTGGATTATAAGTCGCATTTATTTAGAACCAAGAACCAAGAGAAAACATTACCGTCTATAGCCACGAGAGGGCGCTCTGTGTCTTCAGTGTAGGCTACAGGAGCAAAGAGCAGCATAGAGCGCCCTCTCGTGGCTGGAGAAAGTAATGTTTTCTCTTGGTTCATGTTTCTTAGTTCATTTCTCTTGGTTCATGTTAAATAAATTTTTAAAAATAAGTCGCACCTGACTATAAGACGCATGACAAGTGAAACTATGAAAAAAATGTGCGACTTATAATCCCGAAAATACAGTAAACATATTTTAGACATAAATTCATTCGGGAGACCCGTTCTTGGCAGCAAAACAACAACTTTTTGTTATCCAAACATGCATCTTCACGTTGCCATCCAACATGCAGCTCCAGAAGGGTTATATATTACTGGGACTATATCATGAGTTGGAAATGAATCAGTTGGACAAACTTCTGTGGTTGTTTGTGTTACTGCTGTCATCCATAACCTGTTATAAATGAAGACCATGTGCTATTCAGAGTTTGGTGAAGTGTCTCTTCAGCAGATATCAGAACGATGACTGGTGGAAACTTATAATGAACCACATGAAAGCGATCAAAACTGAGTCTTAACTTCGATAGTTCAAAGTTTTACCTTCATATCAATCCATGTTAAGCTTTTCTATTCAAAGAATGCATACAGAGACCAGGGCTACAAAAATAGACAATGACAAACATTAAAAGGGCCATAAAGCTAGTGCATGTGACTCAGTCTTATGATAGATTTATGTGAGATTTAAGTCATTACCCACAAAAAAAGATGGTGGGGGGTCCTTCTTTTCGCTGCTTCTTTCAAACCTCATTAAGTCATGCTGGTTTAGAATTACATAAGGATGCATAAATTAGGGTGAATTATTCCATTAACTGTTCTTCATGATGTCTTTGACTCTCCTCAAGTGCCTGAGCAGATTGTTTGAGAGAGAAGCCTGTCAGGTTCATCTTTTCACCATCTTCCATTGATGTAGTTTACCTTTCTATGCTGGATCCATAGTTTACAATGACATTTAAATGTCAGCGCTCCAGTGCACTTAGAAGAAAACCAGCAGCTGTTTGGCATCATATGGCATTTTACTTTGTCATACTGACATCCTGTTATAAAAATATCCTCACAAATGGCAAAAACAAAGACACCAATTTAAGAAATATAAAGCCGAGAGGTCATAACACTGAATAAAAGATTCAGTTTCTGATGTTTTAGGGTTGTGTGGCCAGTTTGAAGTAAAATTACTCACTGTGTATATAAAGAAATTAATTATTTTATTCAGCAAGGATGCATTAAATTGATCAAAAGTGACACTAAAGAAATATATTCATTTATCAATGTTACAAAACATTATTTTGTCAATTTCAAATTGATTCTGTTCTTTTGAACTTTCTATTCATCAAAGAAATCATGAAAACTAAAATCACAGTTTCCACAAAATATTCTGCAGCACAACTGTTTTCATTATTGCTATTACAATAATAAATGTATGCTGAGCATTAAATCAGCATATTAGAATGATTTCTGAAGGATCATGTGACATTGAAGAGTAATGATGCTGAAAATTCAGAAATAAATGACAATGAACAATATATATCGAAATAGACCATAGTTATTTTAAACTGTAAAAATATTTCACAATATTACCTTTTACTATATTTTTGATCAAATACTACTAGATGTACATACTACTGTACTGTATATACAGCAGAAATCATAAGAATAATAAAAATCATAATACAACTAAAGTCAGGAAACCATAAAGTTTTTATTATAAAAAGTATAACAGCAGTTTTATATAGCAAATGTGTTTTGAAAAATATTTTGAATGAAAAATGTGCTTGAGTGATCTCATAATGCCATTTTTAAGTGGAAAATTTTAAATTAGATGCAAAAATAAATCCTAGATAATAAGCAGGCATGTTTTTCAGGCATTTCCCAGCATGCCACGCTCAGATAATGCTTTCCGCTTGATAATAGTTTATCTGTAGGCACTTCTAATAGTTTAAGCTTCTGTCATTAGTGTTCGTTCAGTGATTAAAGCTTCATAGAAACTCATCTATCCGTAATTAGTCCTCCAAATGTCATTAAACCTCATTCGCTGGCTCTTTTTCACTGAAGTATTCAGATGCTCAGGTCACGTGTGTGCTGTGTTTAGATCTCGTGTAGGCCGAGATGCTCTTTATCTTTGAAGGGTCTGTAATTAAACGCAGATGCCTGCTTGCCCTCGTCTTCACCAGTGATGACTCACATACTGTAGATTTAGGCCACAGGACCTTAATCATGGCTTCAATCTGGTCCTCTCCATGACTTCATCTGAAGTCATTCCCCCAAGGCTTTATACTCACCTTTCTAGTTACACGGCTCTGACCACACCGTTAGATTGCACCACAGAGTTAGATTGCACGAACATCCAAAGGTTTCTGGGTTTTGGCTTTCATTGTGGAATTGGTCTTTAATTATGACTGAAGCTAAAACTATTACTTGTTTGGTTAGCTGAAGTCAGTGTTAGTTTAGTTTGACACACTGTTACTGTTGTTATATCTTGAAACAGTTTTTATTTTTATTTTTTGTTTTAATTGCAATTTCATATAGCAAGAATTTTTTTTGTCATTATAGTAATTATTTCAGTTTTAGTTATTTTAGTATATCAAGTCCAACAAAATACTGAAATAAAGCAGAAATTAAAAAAAATGAAATATTAAAATATTTGAGAAATTGTAAAAATGTTGTGGAGATCAAACTAAATGTACTCAAACAAAACTGTAAATAAAAACAAAGTTTTAAAAAGTATAGCAAATAACTATAAGTTAAAAACTAAAAGAAAACCAAAAATATATGAATAAATGAATTTTAACCACAAATAAAACAATATGAGATTTTAAATTTAGAAGAAATTTGATAGAGATATTGGTTTGCAAAGAAATGGAAAAGATTGTATAGTTTCAGATGAAATGGACATGGATGTATGGAAGTAGAGAAGTCTAAATTATATAAAAACTTGTAGATCATATCTAATTTTAAAGGAGTTTTTTATTTCAGAACAATACAATGAAAATATTTTTTCTGAAATGACAAAAAAATTAAGCTGCCTATAAGTATTCTGTATTTCTGAAGTAATATTTCACATCTATAATGGGTTTCATGCACAAACGAGTGGCGCTGAATGAATGTTGTCTTTCTTTCTTTATAGTTTCTAAAGGAGACACTAAAGCAGTTGACAAGGTGAAAATGTCTGTCAAGGCAACGGGTCTCCAGCGTTCACGCTCCGACGCCGGCCGGGACAACGAGCACCGCAAGCCTCCCTCAGGTCTGGTCAAACCCTCCGCCGGAGCCTCCTTCGGTTACAGGAAACCTCCGACCACCGGAACCGCCACCGTCCTGACAGCAGGAGGCGCCACTATCACCAGCGGCTCGGCCACTGTGGGCAAGACCCCCAAGTCCTCTGGCATCCCCATCAAACCCGTCCCAGGTGCAGGCGGACGCAAAAACAGCCTGGACGCCAGCGGCTCCGAACAGGGGTTCCTGGCGCCCAACGCTCGCGGGAGCATTCAGTACCGCAGTCTGCCACGGCCTGCCAAATCCAGCGCTATGAGCTTGACCTCTCGCCCTGTCAGCGGCAGCATCGACGCCAGTCTCCTCACCCTCAAACCCGTACCACCTCTGCCCAACACCATGCCCACCAGAGGAAAAGATGGAGGCGGCTTAAAAGCGGCTAGTCGCCCGAGCGCCACTGGACCCGTCAACCAAACGGACCGAGAGAAGGAGAAGGAGAGGGCCAAGGCCAAAGCCGACCTGGAGATCAGCTGTCTGAAGGCTGAGAACCAGACTGACAGCTGTGCAGAGACTGTGGAGAAGATCCACCGAGTGAGGAGGACCAGCAGCAGTAAATACCCAGAACTGAGCTCTCCGACCAGCACGCCAAGGTACGACCCTCTGCACAAATACATCATCAAATCAAATACACTGCAATCAATTCATGATATAAGTAAAGAAAATTAAGTAAAAAATAAAACATGTATTTTATTTCTATAAATTACTTAAAAAAATATATTTAATGTAATTTAAATGTATAAAATATATTTTAATTAAAAGGTAATTCAATGTTTGTGTGTGTAATATTGCTATTCTATTATTTATATGTATATTATATTTTATTTATATTTATAAAAAATATTGTTCATCTATTTAATTAATTAAAAGAATCATTTTAGTTTGTCCATTTTTGTTTTGTGATAATTGTGTTTATTCTAAATTAATGACTATTGGCTATTAAATGACATGCTATTTATTTATTTATTTAAAATACATTTTATTTTTAATTAATCAACTGGTATAAAAATATATTTATATTTTTTAAATCTATATTTTTGATGTTCTATGTTCTATACAGTGTTCTACATGACAATGCATTTTTAGTTGTTTTTTTATATATAAAATTATTTCATTTGAAAATATCATGCAATGATTGTCATGATTTGTTAAATAGTTAAATATTTTTTATATATATTTTACACCTGATCATAACAATTCATGATATTTTCATCAAATAATCAGGGTCAACTAGGTGACTTTGCTGCACTTCAGAAATAAAATGGGGGGAAATATCTAATATAAAGTGTTTTTTTTTTCTTTAATGAAATAGTTAAAGGCAAAATTTTTGCAGGAAATATTCTGCAGATTCCCTGTGTGTTTTTATTATGCAAGTTATGCTACTCAATTATTTAAAACCCTTTCTGGAAATGGACATCAAGAGCCTTTGAGGCTGATTTTCTGGTTGGCAGCGTGTTCTTCTCTGGATGGTCTGTGTTCCCTTCAGTACTTGTTTACAGAAGGTCTTTGAGTTCATGACGTTATTGAAGATGCTGTTGTGGTGTTTGACTCTAACAGGTTGCTGAGTAGTAAGTCTCTAGTTCATCCTCCCAGTCTGGCTCACCTAGACAAGCTCAACTCCAACAGTCTGGACTCCTGTATCACCATCCATGACCTTCCTCCAAAGATCCCTCCCTACTCCAAGCTGCAGGACCTGGCGGGCTCCCGCGTGTCCTCTCGACTCACCCCGAGCCCCGCGCCGGTGCTCCACATCGACTCTCCCAGCTGTTTCTCAGGCCAGACGCTGTCGGTCAGCAGCTCCCCCATCCTCTACCCCAAGATGTCCGGCCTGCACCGCAGCATGGAGTCACTGCCGCTTCACATGAGCGTCCCCATCAAACCAGATCTGGGAGAGCGGGATGAAGCCAGGAGCACTGGGACGTGGGGCGCAGGGAGCCGGACGTCCATCACTTTGGGCGACAGGTGAGTTTGGGTCTGTTTATTGGTTGTATGGCGTCTAACTGAGCCAAATAGAGCAAATCTGTCATTTAATATAGAATAATGACTGAACCTGGTGAAACAGAGCAGCGTAAGAAGTCACCAGCATTGTTTTGTACAATTAAACGGTCATCACAATCATCATAATATTACAGTGATTTCTGAAGATCATGTGACACTGAAGACTGGAGGAATTATGCTGAAAATTCTGCTTTGCATCACAGGAATAAATTAGATTTTAATGTATATTAAAATAGAAAAAATATATATTTTACATTATAAAAAATGTTCCTGTATTTTTGTTCAAATAAATGTAGCTTTGATGGAGTTTAATGAACTCCTTTAAAAAAATTGAATAGTGTATATCATTAATGATATAATTATATCTATTTATTTAATTGTAATTAACTAACAAATCTATTGGACCGATTATTACTTGAACAAAAAAAAAGCATTATCCTTATAATTCTAAGTAGTAATAATAATAATATTATCAATAATAATAATAATATGTACATTTATCATTGTAATTATTAATTATCATTCATATATTATTATTGATTTTATAATATTATATATATATATATATATATATATATATATATATATATATATATATATATATATATATATATATTACCAAGTTGAATAAAAATAATATTATTATTATTTCTATATGATTTCTATTATATATAATTTTGCGTTATGTTCCACACTGATATTACTGTATGCACTTAATTTCACAAATTATTTGCTGTAAGAGAGTCGCCCCCTGCTGGCATGAGATTACTCGTATTGGAATGAACATCAGTGTAATGCTAACCCTGTTAGTTTGGGGTGAGCTATTTATACTGTATGTGCTGCTCTCTACCCCTCCCAGTTTACAATCTGATAGGAACACCTTTCCCAAGAAAGGATTAAGGTACATATATTTGATCTAACATCAACTAGTACAGCATTCAAATGTAAGATGGTTCTGATCCGTGTATGTTATGCTCTCTTCCGCAGTCGCTATGGCAGTGGCCAATCAGAGGGAGAAGTGAGGGAACGCCGTCATTCCCACACGATCACGAGCATGACGGATTCGGAGAGCCCACCGCAGCTGCCCTCGCCGACACACGTGACACAGACCTTCCTGGGAAAAACGCCACCGACCAACGTGGGTGAGTGAAGTCAAAAACTTCTCAGGTGTGAGATTTTACAGCAGATGCACATGAAATGACACTCTCTCTTTCTCTCTCTCTGCAGTGGCACCAATCCCAAGTTCAGGCGCCGGTTCCCAGATCACGCGCTCCAACAGCATCCCGGCGAATGACATGGGCTACGAGCTTTATGGCACATCACCTCTGGGCAGCTCTCTGTCTCTGGCTGACCGACCAAAGAGCATGATGAGATCCGGATCCTTCAGAGAGCCGAGTGAAGATGGTGAGCCATGGAGCCAATGCTCAGGAGCCTGCTCGAACCTAGAATACTCCTTGATTTGATGCAACATGCAAAAATGTGACCCTGGAGCACAAAAACTGTGTTAAGTCGCACAGCTATATTTGTTGCAATAGCCAAAAATACATAGTTTTTGTATCTCAGCCAAATATTCTCCTATACTAACTGGTTTTGTGGTCGAAGGTCATAAATGCTTACAAGTGTTCAGATAACAACTCAGACTAACCTTAATGTGTTTTTCGTTGCTTTTAATGGAGAGTAGAGTTTTAATAGAACTATAATAGCAATAGTTTTCTGGTTCAAGACCTTTACGGGGGGGGGGGGGGGGGGTATCTTATTTTTACTGATAGCTCAATAGCTGTATGGTTTTAGTATTACTTATATACTTTTATAGTATTTATTCATATTTGAATTAGCTTTTGTTTTTGAATTTAGATGTTTTTGTTTTTGAATTAATGCAATTGCACTTCTAGTTTAGTTGAACAGTTTTCATACTTAAACTATAGCTACAATTTATTTTAAGTTGTCCTTGTTGCAGTTTAGTTATACATTTAAGTACTGAGTAATATTAATTAACTATCGTCTTAAATGTTTAAAAAAAAAAATCAGTTCATTTTGGCAGTTCAAATTAAATGGTAAGTTGCTAAATAATTATTTATTTGTTGTTGGGGTTTTTTTTAGGTTTTTTATTGGATATTTGTATTTCATTTCAGCTTTAATTTCAACCGGTGAAAAAAAGTTTTAGTTTTAGTTAGCAACACTGCTTCATGACAAAAGAAGATATCTAATAATACTTGAAAATGAAATGGAAACTTAGCCTATTTCCTATCGTAATGCATATTTCTTGTCTTATTTTGTATAATTCATCAGTGCATGCTATTCTAATCAGCAATCAGGTATAGACGGACATCAGTCAAGTCATTACCTAAGTTTTCATGTTAAATGTCTTTATTCTTTATTATCTTAGTTTTATTTAGAAATAGACTATATTATACAAATAAAATTGGTTGGAAGCAGTTTCTATATTTACTAAATGACTTTTATTTTTAATTGTGACTGTCTCTATCCCATATCTGTGTGTAATTTAGCTTTCTCTCTCTCAGTTCATGGATCTGTGCTGTCTCTGGCCTCGAATGCCTCATCCAACTATTCGTCGGTGAGTAGAAACTAATGCAAGATGTTAAAATTAGGTCGGTTTCTGTATTTGAATGGCTTTTGTATATGATTGACAGTGAATAGAATACAGAATTTGATACAGTCTGCTCTTTATTTCCAGAAATGTCTCTTAACAACCAGCCTTTTTTCTCTGTTTCCTGTCCTTGCTCACTCTTTCTTGGTCTTTATTACCATTTCTGTACCATGCATTTTAAGACTGAAGAGAGAATGCAAGGAGAGGTAAGGATTTTCTCATGCAGAGCAGCTTCTCTTTCTCCTTTGCTTCCTCTTATATTCTGCTATTGCTCAAGAAAAATCAAAACATTCATATTCACTTTTGATAGCATTTGCACGATAAATGACACATAAACAACCAGCTATTGTTCCTTTTTGTGTTACATCATCTTTACACTAATTGCATTATAGTTAAATGTCAAACTATTTGCTGACCTGTGTTTTGAAAATGCCTTGGTTTGTTAATGTGTCTTACTCATTCTACCATCTCAGCAAATCCGGTTACTGAGGCGTGAGCTGGAGTCATCTCAGGATAAAGTGACCAATCTGACCAGCCAACTCTCAGCAAATGTACGTGCAAAACACCACTGCGTATACACAACAGCAGATGTCAGATTTATTGGTATTATTTTAGAGTGATGCATTTCAGAATTTCACAATTTATAATTGCATATTATATATTATTTATCAAACGTTTTATTATTTTATTTTGTTATTTTGATTGTTTTTCATTTAATATTTGATTTTTAATTGCATGTTTGTGTCATGGTAGCTATAAGCCAAAGTCTTCATACTTAAACGTCCATAACATGTTGTCAGAGTTGTTTGTTTTTCAGACATATGGTCACGTCTATGGCTTCACTAGCATTTTGACATTCTTTTCTCACCTTTTCAGTCATCGTTGCTTGTTTCGCAGGATTATTAATTAAATAATGAGTATTGCCATGTAATGTGGATTATTGTAATTTACAATATTTCTAGTGTCTTAAATCCAGATCACTTCTCACTGCAAGTTCCCACTAACCCCAGCTCACCCTGCACTGATCTGCTGCTTCAACACAGCTGGCTTCAGCTATACACTTGCACACTGTGATGACTGTTGAATCTGAATGGGATTAGAGTTTGTGTGATTCGGACTGTATTATAGGCCACCTATTATGTAAAATTCACTTTTGCATGTTGTTTGAAAATAAACGTGTGTTGGCCGTGTGTGTACAGTACACAACCACCCTATAATGATAAAAAAAAAAAAAATCCACCCGCTTCTTTTTTTCAGTCCCCACAAATTAGAAGCAGTGCCTCAGATCTAGCTGTTTGCAGAATCCATAAAATGTGATGTCACATTTTACAGGCCCCGCCCACAACTGTTCACAGACACTCCCGTATTAGCAGAGACCCCGCCCTGAGTGAGCTGCACACAATCCACCATGTTTATCTCCACCCTAGAGGATTTAAAAGCAGCCTTCAAATAAGAAAAATGTTTTCTTATTAAAGCTACAGAAGTTATTGAATCGAGAGCAGTGCGAGGCTTTCTGCTTTTATTAATGGCAGTATCTAATTTAAACATTTTTCTTTCACAGCTATTTATAGTTTAAGCGCAATAGAACATGAAAGAGAACTTAGTCTAACACTCGCATGCCATGTGACAGCTGCTTTCTGTTTCGATTGCTTTGGATGTGTGTGCTTAGATTTTAAATTAATATGGCTTTAAAATGCATGATTTCAGCAGTGTAGACATGATGATCAAAACCAAACAGATGTTGTAAAGGCACAGCCCTATTCTGAAAAAGGGGACTGTGTTTCTGCTTCCACTCAAAATAGGCGTTTTCAGAATGATGCTGTAAAAGAAATGATCTGTGGGGTGTTTTGTGCTGGGAAGACACACTCTGGGGACACCTGAGACTTAATAGGTGACCTTTTAAAATCACTAAATCTATAAAACTATTTTACCTAATCATCTTAGGGAAAAGTAATCCTGTCTGAGTAGGGATCTACAGTACAGTGTGTTTTATATGGGTGGAAACAAAAGTGCCCTCATAATCATCTCCAGAGGGGCTTTAACAAAACATTTTCATTTCTGATGCTGATCCAAGTGCATATATGATTGTGTGTGTGTGTTTGGGATGGAGGGTTGTGGCCCTATAGTCCTAACAGCACTGTCCCTCTCTCCCTGGCTGATGTCCTGTCCCGGCTTCTGATGACTGACTGCTGCCTGGGGTTGCTGGCTGTTGCAGGCAGGCCAGGTTTGTTGGACTGTCACTCGCAGCCCTGTCCGTCGCTGTTGCATGTGTCCCCCCGCCCTCACTGACTGATGATGTGGAATGGAAGTCATTTATGTTTGCTCTGTGGCTTTCAGGTATCATCTGGCTGGGTTTTGATGATGTCATAGAGTTGATCTTGGGTGCTGAATGAGGGAACCACAATCGCAAACATTAACATAGTTGTGAATGTGCACTAATTTAGGATTGCTTCTTTTATCTGAACAAACCCTTAGCCCAAATTATTGATTTCTGTGTGTAACTTGTACCACACAATTTGTGCTGTATATGTGTCCACCCTAAAAAACCATAAAAAATATATAATAATATATCATATAAAATAATGTGACCATGAACCATGTAACAACAGCCATAGGAGCTATAGGAACGGCCTAGGAACATGATAAAAAAACTTTTGCAAATACATAGCAACACTATTCAATTTGCCTTATTGTCACTGCACATAGTAAAATAACATTCTGTCTGATGAGTCTCAGTCACAAAAGAAAACAAAATAAACAACAACAATGAATAGTCACCAACAATAAATAACAAACAGCAACAGTTGCAACAAAAAGTGCAAATTATATATTCAGTGATGTTCTCAGTGAACAACTGTGGCAACTTTCCATAACACCCGAACAACCACTTAGAACTCCAAAGAAACCCCATGGCAAATCCAATATACTGATAAACACCAAAACACCTAAGAAACCACATATAAATGCCCTAGCAACCACTTAGACCACCTTAACTAACAGCTGCATAGCAATGTTATAAAAACATCCAGAACACTTAAGCAAATGCATAAGAAAACACTAATGCCCTAGAAACCACATTACAATGAGCTGGCAACCATCCATTGCACCCTAGCAAACGCATAACAAACCTTTAGCAACCATTTAGTAACATTCCGCAGCAGTTGCCTAGCAACACACTAATAATCATTCAATAAAAACTTCAACAACCACCTAGAAACACCCTGACAAGCACTGAGAACACACGCATGGAAGCCCCATAGCAACACACCAATAATCATTCAGAACACCTTAGCAACCACTACACCTCTGGAAATCACCTAGCAACACACCGATAATCATTCAGAACACCCTAGCAACCACTACACCTCTGGAAACCACCTAGCAACACACCAATAAACATTCAGAACACCTTAGCAACCACTGAGAACACACCTCTGGAAACCACCTAGCAACACACCAATAATCATTCAGAACACCTTAACAACCATTACACCTCTGGAAACCACCTAGCAACACACCAATAAACATTCAGAACACCTTAGCAACCACTGAGAACACACCTCTGGAAACCACCTAGCAACACACCGATAATCATTCAGAACACCCTAGCAACCACTACACCTCTGGAAACCACCTAGCAAAACACCAATAAACATTCAGAGCACCTTAGCAACCACTACACCTCTGGAAACCACCTAGCAACACACCAATAATCATTAAGAACACCTTAGCAACCACTACACCTCTGGAAACCACCTAGCAACACACCAATAATCATTAAGAACACCTTAGCAACCACCGAGAACACACCTCTTGAAACCACTTAGCAACACACCAATGATCATTCAGAACACCTTAGCAACCACTACACCTCTGGAAACCACCTAGCAACACACCAATAATCATTAAGAACACCTTAGCAACCACTACACCTCTGGAAACCACCTAGCAACATACCAGTGATCATTAAGAACACCTTAGCAACCACTACACCTCTGGAAACCACCTAGCAACACACCAATGATCATTCAGAACACCTTAGCAACCACTAAGAACACACCTCTGGAAACCATCTAGCAACACATGAATAAACATTCAGAACACCTTAGCAACCACTACACTTCTGGAAACCACCTAACAACATACCAGTGATCATTCAGAACACCTTAGCAACCACCGAGAACACACCTCTGGAAATCACCTAGCAATGCACTAATAATCATTCAGAACACCCTAGCAACCATATAGAAACACCTTAGCAACCACTGAGAATACAGGTACACCTTTAGAAACCACCTAGCAAAACACCCTGGCAACCACCCACAGCAGCCTAGCGTCACGGCGGTGTTTTTCTTCATGAAATGTGTGTGTAGTTGCGTATGTGATGCACCAGCTGGAGTCACAGTGAGTAGCATGATGGGCATTGTATTTTTGATCAGGTTTAGTCTGTCGTCTCACTCTCTCCTGTGGCGTGTGTGTCGTCACATGGCAACCTCATGGTTCTGTCGTTTCCAGCCTGCAGGTCGTCCTCTGCTCACCCTCCATTCATCCATCCATCCATTTCCACAGCTGTTCTTGATTCCCGTCGTTTCCCATCGCACTTTCCCAGCCCAGATGGAGACACACATGAGTGTGTGAGTGTGTGTAATGATCAGTAGTGTTTGTCAGACACTAACCTGCACCTGTCTCTGTGTCTGCAGGCGAACCTGGTGGCAGCGTTTGAGCAGAGTCTGGCCCTCATGACGGCGCGACTGCAGAGTCTGTCAGTCACTTCTGAGCAGAAGGTCAGTGTACAGAAACCAACATGCTGTTAGAGTTGGCACTGTCAAATTTGTGCATTTGCCTACTATATAAAAACTATTATTGAAATCAGTAAATCAGCATATGAAAATGATTTCTGAAGGATCGTGTGACATTGAAGACTGGAGTAATGATGCTGAAAAATTCAACTTTGATTATGCCAATAAATTACATTTTAAAAAATATTCAAATGCAAATCGGTTATTCTAGATTTCATTCTTCAAAAACTGGTTATACGCAAACTTACTGTTATTAGAATTTTAAATACTAAACAGTTAAATCTGCGAAATAATGTGAGTACTGTAATGTTCATCAGAAGTAAGGCACAGGGATGCACAAAACACACAAATGGCACAGTTTCATTAAAACTGACACCAAAAACAGCCAGAAAAGGCACTTGTGTTAGGTTTTAACAATGAAGTTTCATGGTTTGTTTGTGAAGAAGGTTCTTTTCAACAGTGGAATCAGATATGTTCATGTTTTAACACTCAGTAATATCTTTGGCTTAATATTTCAGGATTCCGAGCTACAGGACCTGAGGGAAACCATAGAAGTCTTAAAGGTCAAGAACACAGAAGCCCAGTCAATTATTCACGTGGCCCTCAATGTCCCCGAAACCACACCCAAAGGTTCAATGTTTTGTATATATGTACATTTATTCCTTATTTTGTGCATTAGGCTTTCTTTGTGGTTTTTAGACTTTTTTTTAGACTTGATGGAAGTGCGCGCTAAATTAAAAAAGATTTGCTCCTCAGAGCTGCAGATCGACCGTCAGAACTCGTCAGAGAGCATCTCCAGTCTGAACAGCATCACCAGTCACTCCAGCGCCGGCAGCCTGAAGGAACAGGAGGCCAAGAAGAAGAAGAAGAAGAGCTGGGTGAGGACGGGAACAGTTTTAGATGGTTTTATCTTGGGTTCAGGCTGATCCAGGCTGCTCGTTTAGCTGATCTAATATGTGTAATGTAGATGGTCTGTTTCAATGCTGTGATTAAGTATGACTGTGATCTCTTCCCTTCGCTTCCCTGCTCCCTATTTCACAGGTCTATGAGGTGAGTCGTTTTCCCAGCCCATCCCATCCACATCCATCACAATCACAGCATACTTAAAATCTCTGAAGAAATAATCAATATCTTCTTTGTCATTATATTATGTGGTCAAAAACTCAGTCAGTAAGTCTCAGCAAATTAAAATTGTACAGTATAGTCTGAAATGGATGTTTTCAGGATTAGAATCTGATGAATTTGTGTTTTAATAGTATATTCTGTACAATATATTAATAGACATACTGCCTGGAAAATTAATGTGACACATGATTGACAGGTGTCCTATTACTCTCCATCATTTCGTGCATTCTTTAACTGTTTGATATGTGCTTTGTGATTAATACTGTCATTATTAATGCCTGAGATAAGCATTATATTATGAAACTATATAGGGTGAACAGCATTTTAATTTAACATGTTCATTAACTATTTCTATATACTATTACAGTATTCCAAAAAAAAAAATATTTATTTATCTTATTTTATTTTAGTAATTTTTGTTATGTGCTTTTCTCATTTTTATTAGGTGTTAGGGTTTTTAAATGTCTATATAGCTTTATTTTATTATTATTTCATTGTTGTTTTAAGGGTTTTAATACTACTTATTACATTTCTTTCAGTTAACTTAAAAAACAACATGTCTAATTTTATTTCAACAATTTAAGTTTAAATTTCATCTAATGTTTATATTTTCTTTTATATTCCAGTTGAAAGTAATTCCAGTTTTATTTTCATGAACATTAACACTGCTGAGAAATAGACATTCGTTGCATTGCACTACCAATGCTAATCGAATGCTCTGCTTGAAGCTTTTTGGATCATTTTAGCTACAATTCATTGTTAAGATGTGCCATCACAAACATCAAATCATATATGCCTCCACTGTGATTGTGTTTTATGATTATGACAAACCTTGGATATGAACACTGTGAATTCATATTTGTTTTTAATAGACTCTCAATATGAAGTAGTCTTTAGCTGAGCGTTGACCCTCATTTCTGCTCTACATATAGCTGAGGAGCTCCTTCAACAAGGCTTTCAGTAAAAAAGGATCCAAAGCACCATATGCAGATATAGAGGAGATTGCAACGCCAGTCACATCCACCCCATCTTCACCCAAAATCCAACATAATGTGGATAACGCCTCCGCAAAGGCATCGACTTCAACATCGGGGTAGGAAATGCCATTGTTTATGTTCTTCACAAGATGATTTGAATTATTCAACGTCCACCTTTCATTGTTGACGCCTGTATTTCTGGCAGATCATGCGAGGGCTCTGAAGACACTGAGCAAGAAGAGAAAGTGGTTTCAGAGTTACGCTCAGAACTGTGGGAGAAGGAGCGCAAGCTGACGGACATCCGCCTGGAGGCGCTGAGCTCCGCCCATCAGCTGGAGCAGCTGCAGGAGGCCATGACCAACATGCAGGTGTGTGTGTGTGTGTGTGTGTGTGTGTGTGTTTGAGAGACACTGTACAGGTGAATACAAATATTTAACTGTAAAACTGATTTCAAGCCTCAGATTTTTATTGGTTGTCTACATGAGGGTTTTGTGAAATTGCTTTTGGCTGCAAATAAAAATATGTAAAATTAAATTAACTAAATAATAATAATATTTTTAATTATAGTGAATGAATTTAAAGTTATTATTATTGTTATTATTATATTGGTGTACTGGTTAGTTATTAATAAAAGGAAAAAAATAATAATTGCAAGTGATATATTTAAATATATGAATATTATTATATTAATATGTACAATTTAATTAATAATAACAGTGATCAATTCTGTTATAAAAAAATATTTGTTATTATTCTGTATGTGTTTAAAATTATTACTTTTGTTAATTGTTATTATTTAGGTGTTTTAATTAGTTAACAATTGTAATAAAAGGTAAAATTTTAAATTATACAGTATATTTTTTAAATAATAATATTTTTTATTGTTATATCTGTGTTATATAGGTGTTAGATATTAATAATATAAATAATATTACATTTGTTGTTATTGTATTATTATTGCTGTATGTATAATTTATTTAATACTAATCATTTTAAAATAATTAAAATTATATGAGATATATATATTAATTATACAATTATCATTTTATTATTTAGGCACACAGGTTAATAATAATAATAAAATTGATACATTAAATATGTAATACTTGGGTTTCTTCATTTAAATCCCTTAACAAATGCATTGAAAGATGACGGTGGAGAACCTGAAGGCGGAGAATGACCAGCTGAAGACGGGTGGCCCCTCCTCCAGACCTCCAAGCTCCACCTCCCAGTCCTCAGGGCTCGGTTCATTGGGCATCTCATCACCACGGCAATCTGTGTCATCTTTCGGCAAAACCGGCATGGGACAAAACGAGCCTTACCCAGGTCACACATTTACACAGAGATTTCATGCATGAAATATGAAGTTCTCACATCCAAACGCTCTTGAATTCTACACTTTCTGACTGTAATTGCTGATCATCTCACAGATGTCTTTCAAAGCCCCACCACGACTTTGCAGAAGGATGAAAATCTCGTCAGAGTGTTGGTTCGCATACCCCATCAGCACCTATTCAAAGACGTGAGTGCTTTACACAAGCATCTTCATCCTGAAGAGTCAGCTGATCGTACATTATAAAACCAATAGTTCTGATTCTAAATTTGGACTTATATTATATAATATATATATTAGCCTATTTATAAATATTTTGAATTAGATTGTATTTTTATAATTTTAGTTTAAGTTCTAGTCGTTTTGATGTGTGCTTGGACATTTGTATAATATGTAATCTTAATTATTATTTTTTTTCTGTTTAAATAATTTAGTACTGTAACCTAAACTTATTGTATTTCATTTACTTGTCAAGTCTGTGTTTTTAAGGTTTAATTTATTTATTTAATATTTGTTTTATTTCAGCTATATTTAAGTGAATTTAAAATATTATTAAATGTTTCATTTATAATTGTTGTTTGTTGAATTTGTAATATTTTTATATAATCTTTAATAAAACAAAGAAAATATTACTGTTTAAAAAAACATTATTATTATTTTTAAATAAATGTCGATTGATGTAATTTAAAAAAATAAATATTGAATTAGAATTAGAATTAATAATTATAATAATTATAAATTGTTTCATAACTACAAAAAAGCTGCTCTACTTTACATTTTTAAAGCTGATTTGAAAGTGTCTCATTGGTAGGAGGTGAAACAGCTGGAGTTTTTCATTGGCACGGTTAAAATCAGCGGACGGACGGACTGGTTTTCTCTGGACTCTGCAGTTATCCAGGCTTTTAAAGTGAGTGTCCTCTGCAGTCTTCTGCGGGACAGAAACAACCCCTCATTCAGACACAGAACCACTCAGACTTTGAGAATACTGTATAAAGAGCTCTTCTCCTGTCACCGTGTGTCTGTAGGAGTATTTAGCGGTGGTGGACCCCGGCTCCAGTCTGGCTCTCTCTCAGGACTCCATCTACAGCTACAGCCTGAGCCATCTGAAGAGGGTTCTGGGAGCGCAGCCGCCCGAGACGCCTCCTGTGCGCCTCTCTAAAGGCTCCTCCTGCATCAGCGTGACTCTGAAAGGTCAGTGTGTTGAGGCTGCTGGGTAACAGTGGAACATGTCCATCTCCAATCTTCTGCTGGAAGTACTGAGTCACTTCGAGCCACTCACTTAATACTGTTTAATGAACAACTGAAATGTGAGCTCTTGAGAAAAATGTAAAATCTATATTAAATATATATATATATATTATACATTTTTATATATTATATATATATATTACATTTTTTGATATAATATGTGACTTTGGACACAAAACCAGTTCAAAATTTAGATTTATACATCATCTGAAAGCTGAATAAATAAGCATCATTGATGTATGGTTTGTTATGATAGGACAATATTTGGCCGAGATACAACTATTTGAACATCTGAAAATCTGGAATCTGAGGGTGCAACAAAAAATCTAAATATTGGGAAAAGCACTTGCGATGCATATTACTAATCAAAAATTAGTTTTTGATATATTTACAGTAGGGAATTTACTAAATATCTTAATGGAAAATGATCATTACTTAATATCCGTATGATTTTTGGCATAAAAGAAAAATTTATAATTTTGACCCATACAATGTTTTTTAGGCTATTTTTCAACTTTTTTTAAATACTTAATTGTGGCAAACCATATTATATAGAAATATATATATATATATATATATATATATATATATATATATATATATATATATATATATATATATATATATATAGGGTGAATACTGGTAAAGTGGGACAATGGGTAAAGTGGGACAGTTAAGCTTAATAATTTATATCTTTACATGGATGTTTTTTTTACTAAAAATCAATACTGAGCTCATCAGTAGCAAGTATGTGATAAAAAAAAAAAAAAAAATCTGTGGCTATGACATCACTTCCGGGGTGTGGCACATCATGTTTAACAACCTTGCAGTGAACTGTGATGGTAAGTAAAATGACATAGCATTCTGGGGTAAATAATGTTAAGGTTATAAAAATAAAACAACTCATGGATCATTTGTAATTGTTACATATTTTGTTATAGGATGTAATGGTGAATCAGAATTTTTAAAAATCACGTTCATATTAATCTTCTTGGGGGGTTTTTGACACTGTCAAAATCGCAAGAAGAGATGTTAATGAAGGTTATTTGATTTTTTATTTTTTTATTTGTATGAAATAAATTTAACCCAATATAAAATTTTGTGGGCAGGCGAGGGAGGGGGTTGGTTGAATTTGCTGTAACTGCACCCCTTCTTAAAAAAAGTGATGTTTATGTTATTGTTGTTGTTGTTGTTGTTTATGTTGTTGTTTATATTTTTAGTGTGTATTTAATTATTAAGGCCTACACTTGAATAACAACTGAATGTGTTTTAAGTGTCCCAGTTTTCCAATAAAGGTGTCCCAGTTTGCCAGTAGTGCCTTGAAAATGTGGTTTGGGGTCATTGTGTGTTTGAGGAAGAGTCATCCATCCTGTGTTAAATGTTTCTTTCTTTTTTATTGTCTATAGTATAGTAGAGCTCCTAAGCTATTTAGAATAGTATCATATGAGCGGCTAAGACATTTGGATCATAATAAAAAAATATGCAGAATATAAATGATCAGAAAGTGTCCCACTTTACCAGTATTCACCCTATATATATATATATATATATATATATATATATATATATATATATATATATATATATATATATATATATTGTGTGTGTGTGTGTGTGTGTGTATGATATTTCATTTATTTATTTTTATTTTATTTTAAGTCATTTTAGTGTGTCAAATAAAATAAAACTCTTATTGTTATTATTATTAATAATAATATTATTACATGCACTGGTTAATGCTACTACTACTACTACTAATAAAATTACCTTTACATATTTAATATATAATTTTTATTTCTATATTTTACATGAAATAAATGCTTAATTGTGGACAGTTTTATGCCTTATTTCCCACATCTGAAATTCCTTCCTTTTACGGTTACAATTTCAAACACTCAAGTTTTACTGTCTGTAAGCTAGTAAATGATCTGACACAATTTAAATAAAAAAAAAATCATATAAAATGTAAGCCATTATTTTCAATAACCATCAACAAGCAATGTAAATAACCACAGGCCGCGCTGCAGTGTGAATGAGGTTTGTTCATAGCCCAGATCCCCAGAGAAGAGCAATCCAGCGCTAATGTTTCTGACTGTAACAGTAGCCAGCAGGAGGTGTGATTGAACAGCAGATCCACAATCCCATCATTCCTGCGCTTCCAGTCTGATATATGACCCAGGGAAGCAGGGCCATTACCCAGACTCCTCTGGGCTTGGTCTAGGTGTTATTTTAAGCACAGGCTGCAATTCAGAGTTGTTTATTGAGGTGGTGTGATGCTATAGACCACCCAGACTAAAGAAAACACACTCGTTTGTCTATTCTCTCGCTCGAAGAAGAAAATGTGTATTCCCTCTTTCTTCCTGTACTGCATAAAAAAATAGGCTACATCTTTAATCAGAAGCATTAAAACATGTCTTACAGATTAATGGTTATATTATCATCATCAGTCTGAATAGGGTGACATTATAAACATATAATGCAATGGTATATTTTTTTCCATTGATATTGTTCATTAAACTATTATTTCTATTGCACATTATATTGTTTTGATGCTTGATATCACTTGTAAAATTGTAAATAGCATGCAAAATTCTTGACTGATCAAAAATCAAGCAAAAAATATAATTAGAATAAACAACAGCCAAAGGGTCCTTGATTTTTTTACATTGGATTTTATTTATATACATTTTTAATATAGCACAATATATATTTATATATTTATTATTATTATTATTAAATAAAGATATATATTTTTTAATGCTTAAATTTATATTTGTAAATCTATATTAGAAATAACCACAATAAACCTCTAGCTTACTCTCCAATCTGTAAAAAAAAAAAAAAAAAGCTTGTTAATATCCCTATACACACACACACACACACACACACACACATACTGTATATACATATATAGGGGTATTGTACTATATTAAAAAGTCACAGCTTACTCTTGAAACTCAGCAAATTGCTTGTAGATGTCAGTCATTTGTTGCATCTGTAAGACTAGTATCGTAAGACATGTTATCTGTATTGTACTGATTTTCCCCTGACTGCAGGACTGAAGGAGAAGTGTGTGGACGTTCTGGTGTTTGAGACGCTCATCCCCAAGCCCATGATGCAGCATTACATCAGTCTGCTTCTCAAGCACCGGCGCTTGATCTTATCAGGTCCCAGCGGCACAGGGAAGACCTACCTCACCGGCCGGCTCGCCGAATACCTGGTGGAGCGCAGCGCTCGAGAGGTTACACCCGCCATCACCACCACCTTCAACATGCACCGCCAGTCCTGCAAGGTACACGGACCTTCAGACTCTCCATATTCAGAAATATCAGATTCGAACACAACTTTTGATCTTCTGTAGTACAACTGATGAACTAAACTGAGCTGAATAATGAAATGCATTATATTTCAGGTAAATCCTGTTCTTTTGAACTGTGTGTTTGTCGTAGAATCCTGAAAAAAAATTACACATCAATAATAATCGAATATGTCTCTTAAGAAACAAATTAGCATATGTGACCCTGTATAAAAGCAGTATTAAGTCGCTGGGGTGTATTTGTAGTAATAGCTAAAAAAAACATTATATGGGTCAAAATTATTGATTTTTTTTAATGCCAAAAATCATTAGGATATTGAGTAAAGATTATATTCCTTGAAGATATTTTGTAAATCTCCTACTGTAAATATATAAAAATTTAATTTTTGATTAGTATTAAAATTAGCTTAGATTAGTTTAGAATTCATTTGGACATAGTATTTCGATTTTTTTGCACCCTCAGATTCCAGATTTTCAAATAGTTGCATCTCGACCAAATAAAATATTTCACAATATTACTGTTTTTGCTGTACTTTAGATCAAATAAAAGCAGGCTTGGTGAGCAGTTATGTTTTAATATGCATAAATAACAAATCACTTAAACCATAATGAACCCTGTCTTGGGGACTTAAAGTCTGATTCAAATTATAGCTGAATCAAATGTGTTTCATAATTGATCAACTTTGCAACACTGACGTCGTTATTGAACTAAATTAAATCAATTGAGCTGCAAAATGACACTGTTGTCTTCTGTAGAGATTAATATCGTGACAGTTTCTACTATTAGAATATATTATAATAAAGATATCATTTTAAATGAGCAATACAAAATTGTCATAATTAATAAATGAAATGATAAATGAATTATGACACTGTTGTCTTCTGTACAGCTGAAATTGTTTCATAACTGATGTATTTTGTTAAATTTCCACTGTTATATTCTTATTTGTTATTGGGAATCTGCTTTAAAACAGTGTTGCAAAAAATGCTGTATAAATAAAAGTGATTCGACCTCTGACTGTGGTTTTGTCTTTGTATCCCAACAGGACCTTCAGCTCTATCTGGCCAATCTGGCCAATCAGATCGATCGGGAGAGCAGCACAGCTGAGATCCCATTGGTAATCATCTTGGACGATGTGCATGATGCAGCATCCCTCAGTGAACTTGTTAATGGTGCTTTAACCTGTAAATATCATAAATGGTGAGTCTAGGAAAGTCTACGCCGACATGACTAATGGGTTTCCCAGTCATCTTAAAGGTGTCAAGAGTTGTTTTGTTTCTCTTTCTCAGTCCATATATAATAGGAACAACCAATCAGCCAGTGAAGATGACCCCAAACCACGGCTTACACCTCAGCTTCAGGTTGGTACTAACATACACAAGGTCCTTTTAGCTTCCTGTGGAGTGTCAGTGAGGAACAGCTGGGACGTGTTGCCCTCCCGCTTTTGTTTTCATTGTCACTTTAAGTGACACTAACATGTGCTTGCCTTTTTACTACCTACATACTACGAACTGATTTCTTATATTTTATAGTGTTAAAATTGACATTTTATCATCCCTTATACTGTATGGCCTGACTCGCATTTTCAACAAATAATGACAAACCACAATTCTAAGCATAGAAGTGCTAGTTTTCGCTCGCCTCTTTTTTCAAACCTAAAATATAACGAATATCAAATGATGTCACTATAAATAAGAGTTGCATGTCCGTTTGGTCATTTATTTGACAAGCAGGGTAATATACAGTCAGCTGGTCATTATTGCAAAAGGAAAAAAAAAAAGCTCTTCAGAATAATATAAGACCTTCATCAATGGGTTTGTGGTTTATTTTTACACTACATTAACTTTTATATTTTTACACACACATTTATGGTATAATAGGGTTTCATGTTAGCAAATGAGATATACGCAAATTTGCTGAAGTGAAATATTTACTTACTTTAAATGTATTGTATTTCTGATCAAAGCTGTATTTCCAGCATCATTACTGCTGTCTTCAGTGTCACATGATCTTCAGAAATCATTCTAACATACTGATTTGCTGCTCTTCTCTTGCTCTTTACTGTTTTTGCAGACACCTCATCATTTTGTGATCAATAGAAAGCATTTCAAACAAACTGCATTTACTTAACAATATAATTTTTTGGCACATTATAAATGCCTATGCTCTCACTTTTGATCTATGAAATGCATCCTTGCTGGATAAAAAAAAAAAAGTGACCCCAAACGTTGGAATGGTCCTCTATTTATCCGTTTTCATATTTGTTTGACATGTTTCCTCTATACAGGATGGTGATGTTTTCCAATAACGTCGAGCCAGCAAACGGATTCCTAGTACGTTACCTGCACAGGAAGCTAATGGAGGCTGAAGATCCCAGGAGCGTGAAGAATGAAGATCTGCTGCGGGTGCTGGACTGGGTGCCCAGACTCTGGTACCACCTCCACACCTTTCTGGAGAAACACTGCACCTCCGATTTCCTCATTGGTAAATTTCATTTTTATATAGGCACCATATTGGATTTATATAGCGCATAATTCAGGGAGCATTTCATCTACATGTGTCCACAATCTGTGTTTGCCGTAGGTCCCTGCTTCTTCTTGTCCTGTCCTGTAACAGTAGAGGAATTCCGCACGTGGTTTATCGATCTCTGGAATCACTCAATCATCCCATACCTGCAGGAAGGAGCCAAAGATGGCATTAAGGTGGGTCAGAGTATACCAAACTTGAAGTTTAAATTTACGCTGTCGGTCAGAATGCAGCTTCCTAACTGTTCAAGGGAGCAGTTTTTGGTGGAATCAGTGTGAATGTGTGCGTCTGCAGGTCCACGGGCAGAAGTCGGTGTGGGAGGATCCGGTGGAGTGGGTCAGAGGGTCTCTGCCCTGGCCGTCTGCTCAGCAAGACCAGGCCAAACTCTTCCACCTGCCTCCCCCGAGCACAGGCCCCGGCAGCCCCAGCCAGCCAGGAGACGATCGGCCGCATAAGGAGACGCCACCCAGCTCCATCGAGTCAGATCCACTGGTCAGTGTGTGGATTAGGGCTGTCAACTTTAATAAAATAATTTTATTTTTAAATTAAAATTAAATTAAAATAAATTTAATTTAAAAATTAAATTAAATACAAATTAAAATTTATGCATTTAGTAGACGCTTTTATCCAAAGCTACTTATAGTGCATTCAGGCTATCAGTTTTTACCTATCATGTGTTCCCGGGGAATCGAACCCCCAACCTTGCTCTTCCACTTGAGCTACATGAACACTTATTTATTTATTTAAATCTATACATTTTCTGTTTATATACACTATATATTAGGGCTGTCAAAAATAGCGCGTTAACGACGTTAATTAGTTGTTTGTTGTTAATTACGTCAAATTTTTTAACGCATTTCACGCATGCACAGTGTGACACATTATTGAGGTCAGGAAAGTCTCGTCGATCTCTGAATTCTCAAGATAGTAAAAAACAGCGGTGAGCGCCGCGACAAAAACACAGAAGAAGCTTAAGGATTTACCCCAGTTACTCTCAAGTACATTCATACCAAGCTCGATAAACAGAGACGACTTTGGTAGTTGATACGCTGGAGCTTCTTCCTGTTATAGCGTCCTGTGTTTCACACTGCGCATGCGCAGAGCGCCTACATGCAATGCAGCGAAAATTACAGCTGTTTGAAAAAGCATTTGCATTTTTACTTGGTTTTACTGGCACTTGAAACCTTCAGAACGTGAAAATATCGATCCTAAAGTATTGTGGCAGAGCAAATGAACACCTCCCAAAAACAAGAGTGTCATTCATATTGCTTTTTGATTATACTACACTTCAAGTAAAGTTAACCTGTGGCAAATTCAATTGAATAGGTCTGATTTGGGAAGGCACGCGTCTCAATAAAAGGTCTAACAGCCAATAATCAGAGGAAAACCGAAGCCCTGAGGTCAAAATAACTGCCTGTAGAGCTTAGAGCCAGGATTGCATCAAACCTGGGGAAGAGTTCAGAAAAAAAATTCTGCTGCATTGAAGGTTCACAGAATCACGTAGACATTAGGATTGAGTAATCTCTGCTCCTTTCCCAGATGGCTATGCTGTTGAAACTACAAGAGGCTGCCAATTACATCGAGTCACCAGAGAAAGAATCAGATCCAAAACTCCCTCCTCTCTGAACATCTCCTCCATCTCTCCTGCTGTCCATGTCCAGGTCCAGCTGCCCCGCACCTGCAGATGACACTGTACTGTTACTATAAATGCTGTTGGTGCATTTCACCCACTCTTTTATTATATTATTCATCCAACCTTTCTTATTTCAGTGGAATGTCCCTTACAGAAAAGCACTGTGGTGGTACCGTGGTTCAGTGATGCTATCAGATGGTAATACCGTGGTACTTTCTCATACGGGTAGTTGACTTGTTCTGCAGCATGACATGCTGTACGACCATTTTAAACAGCATTTTGCTCTTTTAAAGTTATTATGCATGCAGCATGCATAATAATGAATGAGCTTCTATGAATCGTAAGAGTATTTGTGCTTGTAAAAATGGATTTGTTGCACCTCAGGACCTTTAAAGTGAACTAGTGATGGCAAAAATAGTGGTTATGGCAGGATAAAGTTCAGGAAGAAATGGTAACCCATTACAGCACCTATAACTACACTTTACTGTATTCTGTACATTTATTACAAATATTGGTGTTGATCCATAAAACTGAGTAAATAACATGGTATTATCTTTTAGTGACCAAACCATGGTAAAACCACCACAGCCGGTTCATCCATGGTAAATTTTAGTTTTTACCATGGTACTTTTATGTAAGGGCTTGCAAAAACAGTAATTTGTCATGAAATGTAACTCCTTCTCCTAAAAAAAAAATTAGGAAAAATGATCATTTTATAGCACTTCTATCTGCATATTTTGGTTTTCAGACGCTTTGGTACACATGTAATTCTCTTCGCGGGAACTTTTACTGTTCCACTGCTGCCCGTATTAACAACTCAATGATACAGGTGCTAAAATCACTAGTGTGCGAGAGTGGCTTCATCTCGTGGTAATGAATAAGAGCCAACATGGGAGATATTGGGAAATATTACGTCTCACTTAATAATGTAACTCTTTACAGGCCACTTTAGCCTATGCTGCTTTTTGTATGTTTAATTTCTTTCAGGTTTGAATATGGCCACAGCATAAGCTAGTTTAACCCCAGAAACAATTAAGCAGACCGCATTAAACCTTTTCTTCTTCTTTCTAACACAGTGAATGCCTTACAACAGATTCTAAGTGTGCTATCATGTTCCCTTTTCACTCTGTAGAGTTAAGCAAAGTTCAGAAATGAAATTCCATAAAATGAATCTGAATTAAATTGGAAACGAACAGGAATTTACTGAATTGCATTTAAAAAAAGTCTTGATGGATTGTGATTTGCAGGAAACAGCTGAATGATATTTTCAATCTTAAAACTAAACAGGCTGTCTTTGAATTTCATTCCATTTTAATTCTAATTCCTAAAACTAAAATTGAAAGTATGATTCTGCATCCTGTTTCGAAAGGCACTTAACAATAATAAACTGAAGCTTGTGCTCCCTCTAAAGTTCCCACTGTACACAAAAGCACCTCAGTAACATGCTGTAAAGATCACTTGCATTCGGAGAGACGTCCCGACCACAAACGGGCCATTTCTGTGCTCTTTGATTTACTGTAATGATACTGTAGAGATGTTTGGCTTGGCTTTGGCACTGATCTCAGCTCAGGGGTTTGGTTATCTCAGGCCTCTAATTAGATTCAGCTACAGCTTCCTTCTCAGTTACTGCTCTCTTTGTAGCAAAACGGTGCAAATGTAGAAAACCAAATATTCAGTACGAGCCTTTCATTTGAAGCTACTAGAGACTATCACCCCCAATAAAGTGCACACGGATGCAAAGATTATTTGGTGCTATTCTGTATCACTATTGGAAAACCTGACTTGGTTTAGCAAGAATCGCACTTGAAATCCATTAGCCTTACTCTTGTAGTATTTAAGGGGATCTTTACATACAACCAAGTAATCATTTTATTTATACAATCCTTTTAGTCGTAGTTTTAGAGCTTAGTTTCTTTAGATGTAGTTTAAACATTGCACTAAAAATCCACCTCGATATCGCTATGTCAAAGTAAATCAACCTCCTAATGTCTAAAAACATATCAAACCGCGCCATTTCTCTGAAGCTTACGATTAATATCAGAGTCTGCAGTTCTGTTGAGCACTAACAAGAGTAGTGTACACTACATCGATGCGTCCTCAGCGCTCACACAGAAGAGGATTGGCTCTCAGAAAGCAGTGGTGGACCAGTAATTTCCCATCTCTGTACCTGAAACTAGTATCCAAACACGCATGTAGCTAAAGTTAAAATCTAACTCAAATCATTCCATTCATTTCTATTCATCTATACTGCATTATCATCACTTTACACAGTGTAAATATGATTTTTGTAGTTCCTTCTCCAAGAAATGAGGGTTTGTGGAGTCTATTAGCCAAATAGAGAGAGACTCGTAATGTTCAAGATGGCAAAATGATTTAGTTATTTTAGCCTCCTTCAGTTGCGCCGCTGCTGCTGCTTCAAGTATAATATGTGACTTTTATATTTGATTACATTCCAGACGTAAGACAGTGTGTCAATGGCTTTTGTTGCTTATCTGCTGAAGATCCTAGTTGGCCATTTGCAGTTTCATTTTATATCAATAAATGCCACTGCAACAAAATATTACATTTCATAACCGTAGCATGTTACAAAACCGTAACAATTACCACTGATATTGAATCTGGATCAGTGAATAAAACTAATTTTCGAGGGAATAAATCTCATTCCAGTGTTTTCATTGTCAGCAGCTATTCTTTGTTTTAAAAAGACGTTTATTAGTGTGACTAAAGCCGCTGAACACTGTCTGCATCATGTTTCTGGTTATTGTGCCTGTGACCGTGTGATAGCTGTGCTGTGTTGTGCAAAGTCCCATTTAATGCGACAATTCAGCAACTTTTTACTGTCTACTTTGTCTGTCCTTGAATGGTAATGACAGCACATGGATGGTGATTGGTAAAACTGGATTTTTATGCTGATTTCACTGTCTATCGCTCATATGCTTTGGTTTGTGTCTTCTTCTGTTGCTGTTTTCACTCTTTAATGCACCTTTTTATGTGGACTATATTGTTGCAATAATTTGTTGTGTGTTAAACAGAGTCAGGAACTCCGTTTGATAAAGACTTTGGGTGATTGTATGCCTTGATGGTGCTGTCTTGAGGTCAGGGTTAAATGAATGAGAACTTACAGTAGGCCTATATCATGTGGTGTGCTTTTATGTAAAGTATTTCAGAGAGGAACAATGAGAAATATAAAGATAGTATTACAGATACAAAGTGGTGAGAAGTTGCTGAATGGTCCTTTCACTTCATGCAAAGCTTGATATTGATTCAAAAGTCCAATATTATTGCATAAAAGGTAATATGACAGTAGAAGATGTAAGTTCCAATGTGCAATGGGTTTCTAAATGTCGTAAACGCATGTCACCTTAGTGTGAAGCAGAATTACGGATGTGTTCTACCTAATTTGGGGTCATATAAAAGGAATGATATAAGTTTCTTTTTATTGTAATGTTCCCCCAAATGATTGTTTGTACAACTTCATTTCCATTTTGTACAGAACGTTATAAATGTAAACATTGTACATAGCGTGGCCCTGCATTTGCAACAACAATCATTTAAGAAAAATACATAATGTCATTAAGAAATGTGGTTTGTAAGGAAGACGTGTGCTTTTGTTACCGATGGAGTGGCCCGGTACATAAAGACTGTCATGCTTTGGATGTTCGGAATATGACCACCAAGACATTGTCCATCTGTCATAATAAAACCACAACGTTCGTTAACTGTGTTCTTTGTTGTGTCTTTTGTTTTCACATGCTTTGAAGTAAAGTATGCAAAACTATTAAACTACCTTTGTTCCTTAAACATGCATGTAATTTGTGGAATTTAATAAGTTTAGTATGTACCTAATTTTCGGCAAAATATAATTTGTATAATTTCTAATCTACCGTTTGCCATTACTAAAGTCTTCCTTGTGCAATTTATGTAGGCTACTTAATTTTCTTTATTCAACATATGAACTGTTTCTAAATGAAGCACTTAACACTATGCACTTTTATTTATATACCTATGCATGTACTCAACCATGTGTTTGATTTAAGGTGCTTTGTCATTAATAAAAGGAGTCTGATAAAGTTGAGTGCATGAGCTGTTCAGCATTCCACACTTCAGGGGCATCCCAAATCACATAATTTAGCACTAATAGTGTGAGTATTGTGTTTAAGCTGAAAATTCCAGAAAGAAAAATTTTGCACTTTAAATGCCCGGATGATGCACTTAAGTAATAAAGTGTAGAATGTTGAACACTTCATCCCCTCAACTGTAGCAGCTTTAATTACGTAGCGAGGGAGGAGGGGCTATCAAACTCCGTTTATAAGTTAAAGAAAAAACTTATATAATTCATATGGTCGACTACATAGGTTATAAGTGCATAGTGTAATTTTCGATCAAGTGCATCATCCGGGTATTTGAAGTGAACTTTTTCTTTTTTTTGGAATTTTAAATGTGAACACACTGCAAACCCTTTTTATGAAACATCTTAGAATAGTGCATAAGTACCCAATTTGGGACGCACTTTTTAGGCTACATCTTGTCGTTACTAAAGCATTTAAATGCTCTTAACTTTTTATTTTCTGAAAATAAAAATCGGTTTAGTATGTATAGGCTACTTAAAATGCCGTTCGCCCACGCCTCAGAAGGCTACTCGCACACTTCTTATCGACAGTGACACTCGACTGTGAGTAGCTACAGTGTTTATACAGCATAAGTGAGCGTGATGCTGAGAGCTCTGCTCTCTCACTAGTCACTTGAAACTCTGCAGGGGAGGAGTTGAGTAGCACCACATGCCTAAGGCTATAAATCTGGGGTGACCCATCTTCAGACTGAGCCGAAGGACTTACTAGGTCAGAGGGATCCCAGAAGAGGACAAGCATGCCGGCAAAACCAGCCCCGATAAAAAAGTCGGCTAAAGCCGCCAAGAAGGAGGAACCGGCACCGGCACCGGCACCCGCACCCGAACCAGCGCCCGAGCCCGCTCCCGCACCTGAGCCCGCACCCGATGAACCAGCCCCCGCCGAAGCCGCTCCAGCGGAGGCAGCACCCGCTGAACCAGCCCCGGCAGAGGCACCTCCTGCTGAAGCCCCCCCTGCTGAAGCCCCACCAGCCGAACCTGCTGCAGGTAGCTACTGAGTGTGTAAGGAGACCCCAACTACGTTTAGGTTATACACATACACAAAATGGATGAATATAAATTATATTCACTATTTTGTGTACAGCTCATGTGCTATCTAAATAATTTCATTGCTTAATGTTTATGCATGTTTAAATATAGGCTACTAAAATGAATTGGAGACAGATAATGTGCACATTCACAGTCTGATTTCATTATCTGTGAATGCCAGGAATCGCAAAATGACCAGAAATTGTTTGACGTGTTGATATGTAAGCTAGGGTAAATATATATATATATATAATATATATAATATATATAAAATTGAATCTATTCTGTGCATGCAAATCATGCCTCAAATATTTGGTACATTCTAAACTTTAACTAACATTTAGAGATTACTTGCTGGCCACATTGCATAGAAGCCGCTGCAAACGCTGCTGAGGGCCCCCTACTGTAGTAAAGGCAATGTTAGAAATGCTCCTATTTTATATTGAATGTACTGAGTTTGGAAACTCTTTGTACTGAGATCATATTTTGGATCATGCCAAAACCTGACCTGAGCTATTATTCAATAATTTTTGACAAAACTAATACCTGATGATCTATTATATGCTGCTTTTATTAATGTGCCCTGCTTACTTAACACCAGCTGATGCTGAAGCACCCCCTGCTGAAGCCCCACCAGCCGAACCTGCTGCAGGTGTGTACGGAGAGCCCAAACTAAATGCATGGATCTTAACAAGTGCATTCTAAATGGATACTTTTATTGGGTGAATATCTTTAAGGAAGAGCATAGCTTTTCTTAGCGCAGTAAAATCAGTTATATTTAAGTCCAAAATTGTAAGAAAAATAATAATGAGAATAATCCATTCATAATAATCCAATTTAAATAATAAATCATCACAGTGATGGGAACATTTTTATAATTTATGTGTAATAAGAATTACAAGAAAAATGTGTCATTTACTTTATGCAAGATAGTTTCTTTTATCTTACAATGATTTGGTGAAATATGACCCTGCCTTTGTAAGATCCATCATTTGTAATAATACAAATGCAAACAAACAAACCGATTAACACATGCATGTTGTCATTTAATAATTACCTCCTAATGCATGAGAACTTAGTGTGCATTGCTACTGGAGCCAAGAACTCTTGGTAGCTACTTGGAAAACATCTGACTACAGCTGATGGTTTAAAAAAAACACAAGTGAGCATTTACACCTGTTAACCTCTCCTCGCTTCCACACTAAACTGATCATAGCAGCTGTTCACCCTGACCTACTCCACGCCTATTCTGCTTTACTTTTGCTCTACTTCAAGTATGCATTTGATTTCCAGGAATTACTTGATTTATTTTGCCTTTTTGGATTAAAATGCATTTAAAAAAAATAGCACGGTAGCCATAGTTTCCATAAAAATATCATAATGCGACTGTTATTTACCTGTAGTGAAAAGGACTGTAGCAGTTCTATGGTAAGATGAAGATACTCATGATGCACCATTTGATTAACATGCTACTCCAAGGTGCCAAATGCTATGTTATAGTACTTTTCTCTTTTGCGCTTACTAAATTTCTTTTTGTAATGTGTCAAAAAATCGAACAGGTACCAGAAAGATTTTGCAAATGTTCATTTATTAATTTATGATTTACAGTGGTAACAATAACTGGTGGTATTTTCTTCGAAGCTGTGGTTAACAAGGTGAAATGCAATCAAATTAAATAGGTTTTTTAAATTGTTTTAGTGTCTTTAGAACATAAAGCTTAATGTGAGCTTCTACAGAAGCTCAGTTCCTTAATCTTTCACTATAATGTGCGATCATTCACAAGAGAATCTGTTCTGCTCTCTAACAAAGCAAAGCATGCCGTTCACCACCTGTGCAATTGTTATTTTAGCAGCAGCTATATCCACTGAGGTATTTAGGGCTTGCGGCAAACGCAGACAACTCTATTTACAGTCCCACAGAGAGCTTAACTCAGTGCATAAAGAAAATAATAAATATTTAACTATGATGTTTTAATCACTGAGCCCAGTCTTTTGCAGTCACAAGGTAAGTGTGTAATTAAGGGCAATTCTTTCGTGATGGTTGGTTTTAGAAATATTCTTTATATTAAATGAAATAATATTTAATTCCTTACTGTTTATGCAAGGTTAACTATACTAAAATTATCTTAAACAGATTCATCCAGTCTGATTCCATTATCTGTGAATGCCAGGAATCACAAAATGACCAAATATTGTTTGATGTATCGATGCGTACTTGTTTCTGTTTTAAAAAAAAAATATTCTGTGCATGCAAATCAAGCATCAAATATTTGGTCCATTCAGACATTTTACTAACATTTAGAAATTATTTGTTGGCCACATCACATAAGAAGCCGCTACAAAAGCTAATGATAATAGCAAAACAGCTACTGTAAGTTTATTTGACAAACTGTATTTGTCAGTCAACATGAAAGACAAAATGCTCGCAACCCATTTTAAAAGCATGTTCAGTGTGTCAGTATTGCCTTCATGTTGACTCTCTAATCTAATCAATGCATTTTTATAACAAAGGCGATGTTAGAAATGCACCAATATTATATTTAAGGTACTGAATTTGGAAACTCTATGTGCTGAGATCATATTTTGGATCATGCTAAAACCTGACCAGAGCTATTATTGCATAATTGTTGACAAAGCTAATGCCTGACGCTCTATTATATGCGGCTTTTATTAATGTGCCCTGCTTATTTAACACCAGCTGATGCTGAAGCACCTCCTGCTGAGGAAGTCAAAGCACCTACACCTCCTCCACCTGCAGGTAAACCCACAGGAAATCAAAACCGCTTCAGATCACTGACGTTGAGTCATTACCAATTGAAACATCAGTGTCTGATTTTAGTTTGAAATATGAAATGCGTGTTTTCCTCTCCAGAGCCCACCAGCGAGCCTCTCGAGCTCGGAGTTGAGGATGTCAATGACACTTCCGTCACTATCTCATGGAGACCACCAGCCACCATTGGAAACTCTGGTCTGGATGGATACACTGTGGAAATCTGCAAGGAAGGAAGTGAGTCTGATAATGTCAATTAAAAATTCTAAAATCCAAAGCCTTTTCATTTGATTACAGTGTCTTGCAGAACTCATTTGCATTCATTTCCATCTTGAAATGCCACCTCACAATACCATACCCTAAATTAAATTCAGCGAAAAGTTCATTAGCATTTTATTAGCTGGTCAAAGCTCTCAGCTGCACCTGCCCCCAGTATGTCAACAGAAACATACACCCACCTCAGTTGTGTCCCTATATGGAGTGAGGCATTTCTAGAAGTCTGACAGCAGAAGAGCATGGCTGGTGCGCTCATGTCAGTCGCACACACATAAATACAGAATGCTGATACAGCCATTAAAGTGCAAATACATTCTGAAAAAAAAAGTATATTCACTCACATATCGATTTGTTATGGAAAAAAAATAATACTGAATTATATTATAAAGTCACATTTCTATGTGAAATTATTTAGCAAATCGATTTTTATTATTATTAATAGAATGCAATACAATTATTAAAAGTTCTTAATATTTTTGTGTATAATTTAAATAACACATATTATTTTTATAATTTTTTAATAATAATACTTTACAAATATTTAATTTTATTTTAAAATTGGCATTCCAAAAGCATGTATGTATATGTATTGTTATTTACATTTTGCCTTTCAAACAGCTTAAAAATCTATGTACATTTAAACAACGAAACATTTTTTGATAGTTCTTGGGATGCAAATCATATTGGATGTTCTTGCAACTAATTTGTTTTTTTTCCATCCAAGCTGGTGACTGGAAAGCGGCTAACGAGGAGCTGACTGTGTCCTGCCGTTACATCATTAAGAACCAGACCACCGGTGACCGCCTGAACATCAGGGTGGTGGCTGTAAACCCTGGCGGCCGCAGCGCTCCTGCAACTCTGGCCGACGCTGTCCTGGTCAGAGAGGTTGTGGGTAAGTCAACATTTTACTTCCCAAATACTGTAGCTTTAAGTTAAGTTATAAATTGAGTTTCCTTTGCTTGGCCACAGAAAAAAAAACACAACCAGGGATATAAAACAACAATGACCAAGCAGAAATCCACATGATTTATTCATTATTGATATAGCTGCCAAATAACCGCGGTGGCATTCATTTAATATTCATGAGCCATTCTGAAAAGTTTCATAATGTGTTTCATAATGTGCATCCAAAGCCAGTCTTCCTTAGACCAAATAACTGTAAATGTTGGAACATAGAGTTACCCAGACATTGCTGCTCTAAAGATCGGGGGCCACTTCTCAGGTCTCAAGTATCCCAGACATCAGAGCTATCTCGAGAGGTGAAACTGGTACCACGTCAAGCCCACTGCTCATGCTGTGTTACAGGGCCCCCTAATTAGCTCTGAGAGGTTGCCAGTTGTGAAAAAATAAATGTAAATAAATCTAACTGACAAGCGTCTGGCTTAAGTGCAAAGATGTGTTGCCTTAAAAACCCTCTTAGATCAGACAGCAGTGTTAAAAACACCAGAAAAAATATATTTTTGCTAGAAAAAAAACTTTGTTGTTGCATGACTTTAGACTGTTTTTAGTAGTGCTTTTTAATATTGGTTTTTCAGTACAAATTAAATGTAATAATCCCTACAAATATCCATGTTGACTATAATTTTGTTTAAATTTGAAACACATGTATAGTGCACTTAAACACTGACTATCTACACACGTGCAAACACAATATTGTTCAACTAAAGTCCAAGTATGTCACATTCGGCCTCATTATCGCAGGAGTTATGTAAACTAGTTTTTGTGCACGAATGCTTGCAATCACTTTACATACTCTAAGGGTGTCTGGCGTCTAAAGAAAGAAATCATAAATGTAGAATGGAAAGTCAAGCTGGATTGGAATGTAACTTGAATCCAGTCTACGCAGAAGAGGGGGAGAGAAATTTTGGCAGATCTCCGATTAAAGGTCTTCTTTCTGCATTCCCTCCAATGCACAGAGGCATGTCATGAATTGTTTTTCCAATAAGAAAAGCCTCTGTTGCATATCCTTGGAAAATAGTTGGTAAGTGCTGTGCATTAACAAGGATTATGGGAAGGTTTTACATGGCTTCAAAGCCATTGACAGCTAGCCACCTGGACCAGTGTCAAGCTGCTTCCTTTAAGAGCGATGGCGACAAGTGTAAATGGGTCGAGTCGGAGGGTGGGATGCATTTCCCAAATGTTCTCGGACTTTCTAAAGGAGTCAAGTAGCATCTAAGGTTACCCCAGGAGACTTTTTAGCTCACTAGAGATGCTATGTTTATTTAGAGGCATGCTGTTGCTTGTACGCGTTAGCATCCGGCTAATGCTTCAAGGAGATTCACCTTTTTACATGCATTGCAGCTTAAAATGCAGACTGAAATGCAAAAGCTTTTAATTCCATTCATACTGAAAAAGTTCCATATTTTGTGGCGTGGACTAGCATCCATTAGAAATCAACACTAAACTGCAACTCTAAGATGCAGCCTTTGAAATTATTTGTAATTCAGCAGTTTTAATGTAACTAAAGCTCTCCATCATAAGTTATAAGTGGCAGGCGTGTGATAAGACTGATCTATTTTAAGCCGTGATGAGTCCAACAGAGCCACCATTAACTTGTTGGCTAGCTTATAGGGTGTATTAGCGTCATTGACTCCTTATAATGTGTTTAACTTCAGTGCTTCTGCATATGGTTTTGCAAAAGATTTTGGTAGTGTTTTTTTTTTTTCTTTCTGTAGACTGTTTAACCAACACAAGATGCAACAGACTAACTGCAGCTCAGAATGAAATTACAGTTAGCTTGCGCTCTGGAAGCCAGGGTCACGTTAAGGTTAGCAAGTGAGTTTTCTGGTTCAATAAATACTGCTATCCTAGCTAGCAAGGAAAGTTCTCAGAACTTTGGCTAACATTCTCTCTTTGGCGAGATTCTCAAAAATTCTTACAAACAAACATTCTTACAGTAACGTTAATAAAACGTTTGTTCAGAGTTATCTGTAACTTTTATAATCTTCTCAAAACATTATTTATACCTGTATATTGTTCATGAAACTTTTATTTCTTTAGAATTTTAGTTGGACGCTAATGTGATATTTTTTTAAATGTTATTGTTTTCTTTTGTTTGTTTTTTCGGAATGTTCAGAGAACATTCAAAAGTAACATTCCCACAATGTTTACGAAATTATCAAATGGAATGTTTTCTTAACATTTACATAAAAAAATACAAAATATATGTTTTTGAACAATAAAAAAATGGATGCTTTAAATGTTCAGAGAATTTTTACAACTTAATGAGAATGTTTATGTAATATGGTAATGTTTTATTTTTATATATTTATGTTAGCTGTTATTAAGGTTAGTGTTTCTCATTATTTTTGAGATGACTGACCACAAAAATTATAATGAAATATGCTTGTTTTCACAAGTCAATAAAATTAGCATGTATTTCTTTATAAAAAGTTCTTCGAGCAACTGAGCTTGCGCACAAAGAAGATACTGTATAGTTCTGTTAAATCTCTGAAGATATAACATAAATCAAATAATCATATTATGTACCATTTTTCCTCTCTACAGATCGCCCCAAAATTCGTCTGCCACGTTTCCTGAGGCAGCGTTATGTGAAAAATGTTGGAGAGAAAATCAACCTTGTTGTTCCCTTCAGTGTATGTACTCTCTTGACAATTGTTAAATTTACTGAAAAAGCATGATTATGATTAATTGTTTTTAAAGGTAGCTTAACTCCTGCTTGCTTATTCATGCTTTTGCCAAATGCCAAAACTTTTAACAGGACACGGGCTAAATTTGGACTAAAAATACTTCAATTTAGAATACTTGGAATAAGTATGCTGACATACTCTTACTCAAATAGTATGCTGTTTCAAACTCACAGTTTTATTTCCAGTTGAAGACTTTTCCTGTTAAAACATGAAGTTGCACTGGATTTATCGCAGGACTGGCCTGGTACTATATATATATATATTTTTTTTAACTAGCCAGTGGACTTTTGTTTATATCACAGTCAAGATTTACTGCTTTAACACTAATCACACCCTCATTTTAAAAAAGTACAAACAAGCTCCTTGGGTCAAGATGTTTGCATTTGTAAATGTATATATATTTTATATTGATAAAATGTATAGGTGAAATGTCTAAAGGTTTATATTTAACAGATGACAATCTTTTTTTATTTCTGAAATTGTATATGTAATGTGTGGCAACCTTTGTTAAACTAATTCATTTTAACTAAACTTAATTAATTAATGAATTTTATTATTCATTGAATTATAAAATTTTCATTGTTTTAGTTATGTAAAGTGTTCTTCTGTTTTAAAAACAATAAAAAAGAAGTATAATTAAGCATATGTTTAAAAGAATGTAGTTAAGTGTGAATTGAATGCAATGTTTTCTGACACGTAATTGCACTTAAATGAAAATTTTTTACAATGTAATTTTATATTAAATGCAATTAGTTGACTTTTATGGTGCTTTTTTAAAGCAAATTTAGCATTTGAAATATGGTTAAAGTATGTACTGGCAAATGGACAAGCATTTATGGTTACTTTAATTTTAGTAAATTAAAAAATATTTTTACATTAGATATAATATTAAATAACAACCACAGTTAAAATTAAAATCAAGTATTTACATGTGCTTGAGTATGTTTATCAACAATCAAAATAAGTGTACATACGTGCATAATAAAATATTTTAAACGAAAGGTTTCATGTTATTACTAAGTGTACCTTTTAAAAGTGCACTTAAGTGTGTTAGGAAACTTTCTCTTTAACTATAATTAAGTAGACTTTTTTTCATTATTACTGCATAAATCTGCAAGTACACGTTTTTAAAATATATATTTACTGTATATAATTTGAAAATATATTTTAAGTGCACAATTTATAGAATTATTTAAACTTTGTGATTAATTGGACTAAAATAAGAATGCATGAAGAAGACCACCAGTCAGTATATTCTAACTCTGTTTTCAGTTAATATATCTGGAAAAAGTTGATTTTGTCAAATAAATTGCGGCTAACAGTCTCATTTCTTTTACCTGCAGGGCAAACCACAGCCTGTTGTGTCATGGACAAAGGATGGCCAGCCTATAGATACTAAAAAGGTGAACATCCGCAACACCGACAGGGACAGCATCTTCTTCATCCGTGCCGCAGAGAGAGCCGACTCCGGCGTGTATGAGATGTGTGTGAAAGTGGACAGCTTTGAGGACAAAGCCCAGGTGACTCTGCAGATTGTTGGTAAGTGTTCGTACACACCGTGGACCATGGTTTATGTCAGTTTTTTTAGTGAGTGAGGTTTTTTTTAACAATTTACTTTGTTGACCTGTTTACCAGAGTTGCCTGGACCTCCAGCCAGCATCAAGATCGTGGACTCCTGGGGTTTCAATGTTGCTCTGGAATGGACTGAACCCAAGGATAATGGAAACACAACTATCACTGGATACACCATCCAGAAGGCTGACAAAAAAACAGGGGTAGAAGCTCTTTCAAAAATTAAAAAATACCATGGTATTAATGTGATTTTTTTTACTTGATTAACATTGCAATAGACATTTATTTTGTTTGGACGTGATGCCATGTTTTAACATGGTATTCTTGAAAATGCCTTGATGTACAATGTAAAGACCAAGCTTAAGGAGCCATTCTCGTCAAATGCATGTTTGCATCTAAAAACACTAATGCACCACTTGCCCCGCCTCAAGGGTCTTCTGATTGGTCCACTGTTTGCCACTGACAATGACGAGTGTTAAAAGTTGAAATTCTTTTCTCTTGACACAACATGGCAAAAATGTGGCGCTCATGTGAGATGCTGACATCGAGACTCAAGTGCAGCCGTCATACTTGAACATATAGAACATGCCGCATGCTTACATAAAAAAAAAAAACAATGGAAAACCATTTTTATTGGTTTTACAATACTTTTTACTATCCAAGCTCAACATACAGAGACAGCTATAATTGAACCATTCATAGTTTAGATTTCTCCCATTTGAAGTTTTTTGAGTGACCCGTCTGGTCCTCAACATCAGCACTGCTTTGAGCAATAGGGGTGGGATTGTGTTTATTTTTATCAACTGCACAGTGTTGCATGTTCATAAAACTGTTTTGAAAACTATGTTTATTAATGCTGTTCCTCTCTCTGGCACTAGTCAGCCCGATGATCTAATTAACTGTCAGTAGTCATGTCTGGAGTATACGGACCTGTGCTGCTGTCTCTCCACAGGACTGGTTCACAGTACTGGAGCATTATCACAGAATGAATGCCACTATTTCAGACCTGATCATGGGTAACACCTACATCTTCAGGGTCTTCACTGAGAACAAGTGTGGAATCAGTCAGGAGGCCACTGTTACAAAGACCTCAGCCACCATCCAGAAGACAGGTGAACCAGCTTTGCTGCATCTTGTGAATTTCACATTTGACTGTTGAATTGTGTTTCTCATTTACACACACACACACTTTTTTCCTATGTGACTAGCATTCAATTGACAAATAATTTGACATCGACTGGCATCTTGTTATTCGTACTTCACTAATCTTCATCATGTGTTTTTATAGGCATTGACTACAAGCCTCCAGAGTACAAGGAACATGACTTCAGCGAGGCACCCAAATTCACCACCCCCCTGGCAGACCGCAGCACAACTGTTGGCTATAACACCAAGCTGCTTTGCTCCGTCAGGGGATTCCCTAAGGTACATGGTTTTTCACGCACCCATAAGCAGAACTAGTGTGCTGGAAATAGTTTTCAGCATGTTCTGTCAAGGTTATGAACAAACACTGTTCCAGTAACATTAATAGAGCATTCCTTCAGCTTTATCTGGTCTTTAATAATATTCTCAATACACTAGCACAAAAACATTATTTAGACATTGTTTATGGGTTGTTCTAGTTGGACATTTGTCTAACATTTTTTAAATGTAGTTAGTTTCAAATGGTTTAAAGAATTTTCAAAAGTAACAATCATAATGTTTGCAAAATTCTAAAATGGAACTTTCTCTTAATGCCATTTCTAACCAAGAAAAACATTTTAAGACCTGTTATGTTTTATTAAAATATAACTTTTGAGATGATTTAAGAAGGCTTGTAGTTATTTTATTTTATCTAAATGAATTGAACTTTGATGCACCGCATACTGTATGTATGCATGGTTTTTAGTCTGCATGCAAATATTAAACTGTAATACTCAAGTTTTAGTGTACTGTTTAAATGGTAATTAGTGTTTACACAGCACATGCATTTCTGACTACATCTGAATGTGGTTTGTTTGAGAGATCTTATTGCAGAACACTCATCAGATCACCTGAATCACTTCAGGTGTAAACATCATCCGTTCATCTTTCTGAGCAGTCCAGCCTCATTCAGTTCAGTAATGTGTTACATTATTGTAAAGATGGTGTTGATGGGTATTTTGTAAGGAAGTGTCAACAACAAAATCAACACTTAATCCATCAAGTTCAGTGAAGGAATCTGCCACTAACATGCCACCAGAGATAGTGCAGCTCCTAGAGGGGAAGATAACTAGACCAGCGACAGATAAGTGGGATTCCTACATCACTATGACGGGGTGAGCTTCCAAACACCGATGGATATGTGGAGGCCATGACACTGGGATCAGACACACGCATGGATGAAAGTGTCCAAAATGAACACTCTCCAAGTGCCAAATGCTTGTAAAAATTGCTTTGGTGGGAGGGTAAACACCCAGTGGCTGCTAACTTTATAAGGAAATGTGACATAATGCCTGTTATTTTGTTGTGTAGCTCAATGGTAGCTCATATATTAAATATTTCCATATTAGCCTAAACCACCAAAACAAAATTGTTCTAATTTGTCTTCCACTCGTAGAAAAATTTGAAAATGTTCCAAAAGCGTTTTTTGCAGTGATGCTATTGTAGAAGAACCATTTTTGGTTCCCTTTAAGTGAACAGTTCTTAAAACAAAATTTCATGTTATTGATAAGAATATTTTAACCCTTTAACTGTCACCCCGTCCCGTATACGGGACTTCTACGTTTATATCACTATATTACAATCAAATCTAATCTAATCTTGACAAATTATATATTGTTGGAAAGGCCTAAGACTCCTGAATATATGTTTTTAATCTAAATTATAACAGGAGTTTTGACCTTTGTTTAAAATAAGACTTCTTCATTGCCTTTTTCTCTATTACATTTTAGAAATCATCAGAAATTATATATCGACTGAAAATTTAAAATCTCAACATTCTTCCTTTAAAACCCATTTTAAAATCAGACATTGCATGTCCATGTAAATGGTACATCAAAATCATGTTACAAAATGTTTTCAGTCATGAATTATAAAAATTTAGGTTTGTATCATGCACATTCAAGTCTATCTTCAAAAAAGTGAAACAGTTAAGGTTAATAATCAAAAGAACCATCACTTCCAATAAAGAACGGTCATTTTTAGAGTGTGTCACTGGCTGTTGTGTGATAAAAACAATTCCAGTGTCTTTGTCCATCATTTTTATTGTATTTTTTTGTACCAATTATAGACTGCAAATGTCAAATTTGTATTGTTTTCTGACCTCTTTGCAGCCCAAGATTCAGTGGATGAAGAATCAGATGATTATCGGCGACGACCCCAAGTTCAGGCAAATCAACAACCAGGGCATCTGCTCCCTAGAGATCCGCAAGCCTGGTAACTTTGACGGTGGCGTCTACACCTGCAAGGCCAAGAACGAGCACGGAGAGGCCTTGGTGACCTGCAAGCTGGAGGTTAAACGTAAGTGACACAAGTGTGTTTTTTAGGTGCCTGTGATAAACTTTGGAACATGCAAAAAAAGGATTCCCAGTCATGATGGGTTTGTGATAGTCTCAGTCTTGATTGACAGCATAATGAACCAACTAAAAGAGAGATTTCTGTACTTGGAAATAGTATGACTGTGACTCCAATGCCCAGAAAGCCATGAAACTGTCTATGGAGACTAAACGCATTATCTAATTATGCTCAGCTCCATAATATTTTATGGAAGTGCAGTGGCTGTGAAATCATTTTCTGCATGTAATCATGAATGACTGGAAAAGTTGTGGCATTTTTTTTTTTGCTGAATTGAATTACGGTGCATTTAAATATTTAATATTATGTTGGTGTTTTGTGCTAAATGCACATTTAAATCAGCTCTTTAGATTTAATCAAGGCCACATTTAAAGGGATTCAACATCATGCCGACATGTTTGACTGATAGAAAATCAAGAAAATTTTTCTGGTGCTGAAAAGAAGCTCTGTATGTTAAAGAGAAAATCAAATCATGCTGATTCATGGAATGATATAAAACATTTTAATGATAGAAACAAATGATATGGAGTTTATATTTAGAACTGAAATGCAAGTACAGTATGTCAAATAGATGTCTAGGTCTATCAGATGATAGTGTAATGATAGTCAGATGATCTTCAGTGTGTTAGAAACAGGTTGGAATCATTCCATGCTGACTTATCAAATAGAGCATCACTTTATTGACGTGTAATATCAGTGTAATCCAACCTAAGATATGTTAATGCAAATGTAGCTTAACCCAATCCGTGTTTTTATGTTTGTCAAGTTATCACTCCATATGCGCCTTCACTGGGTCAGATTTATTGTTATTGTAAAATGATTTACACCCTTCTGAAAGCAGAGAAGATGAACATGTCAGACAGAACAAGAGTTGCACATGTCTGAGATAAAACTGGAGTGTCGCTGGATGGTTAACATGCGTGTTTATACGGGTGATAACTTTACGGACATTTATCCCACACGTAATGTTTTGACTGAACTGCATTCTTCCTTTGGTTCCCAACAGAGCCTGTGATTGCTGATGCTGATAAGAAATAAGTTCAACCCCCACATTCATACAGGTCAGTCTCTATTTTTAGATGTGTTCAGGAGTGTAAATGCTGCTCTTTGAAATTTTCTGTTCATATAAGAATCCTGAAATACATCACAGATTTTTATGAAGCATTAGAACTGAACTGTTTTCAGCATATAATCTGATAATTACCAGAAATGTTTCTTGAGCAGCAAATCAGTATATTAGAGTGATTTCTGAAGATCATGTGACACTGAAGACTGGAGGAATGATGCTGAAAATACAGTTTTGATCACAGGAATAAATTACATTTGACAAAAGATTACAAAAGAAAAAAGTTAATTTAGATTATAATAATATTTCATAATATTACAGATTTTACTGTATTTTTTAAGCAATTAAAAACAGCCTTGGTGAGACTTTTGAACTATTATACTTACTTATATTATATACTTCACTCAGTATTTCATTTAGGGCTACAAAGAACCTAACTTTGCTGGAAAACTTTTTTTTTTCTCACTGAAATATGTTTTTGGCATTAATAAATATATTATAAATATTTAACAATTCCCTCTCTATTTTAATATAATAATATATAAATGGAAAATTTGATACAGTTGATTTTGTCCAATAATACGTTTAAATTGTATGTTGAATTTTTATTTATTTCATATATATACATATCATTTTTTTTAAATAATACTTTGCTACGTGTACTGCGTTAGACTAACTGAGACTTGTCATATGCACTTACATATTGTTGCTCTTTGTTAGTTTTGATTCCTTCTATTGTCCTCATTTGTAAGTCACTTTGGATAAAAGCGTTTGCGGCTAAATGACTAAATGTAATGTAAATTTTTATGTTTATCATGACAAACATGTTTATCATGTTTGTCACAAAAAAATTAACATAAAAGAAAAAAATTTTCTTTGGAAAAGGAGCTTTGGATTGCCAAAAAGAGACTTGGTTCTGTGTCTATTTGGGTCTTGACAAGACATCTGTCTTCCCCTCCGAGCCTGGCCTTACATGGGGGACACTAAACTTGGAGATTGCGGCCCCTTCTGCTGGAAGTGTCCGAGTGGCAATTCCCCATAAATTAAACTTGTTATGACTCTATACGTGTCCCAGCAGAGAGACTAAATTACATCCACCTGACTGTGCACCGTTAGACCCCTACTGCTAGATCTCACCACAGAACACAGTAAAACATGTTGCTTGGATTGTTAGAACTATTTCAGGCCGACTGACACCTGTTCCTTGTTCTTCCTCTCTGCATGCACTCCAGTCCCAATGAGGAACAGAGAAATGTGGGATCCCTCTCGAAAGGTGAGAACTCATTTCAGAATGTTCCAGCTCCAACATCAGCTCTGATAAGCTACTTTCAAAGCTATTAAAAAGCATGCATGCAACAACTTAGTATCAGTTGAATTATATATTAATGGTAGAATGTTGATATCCTGTTTGTTGGTAAAATAGTTTTCAATTCTAATTATTATTTTATTATTATTATTATTATTTATGTATATAATTGTAGTGCCTGTAGTGTCTTTATTTTTATTATTTATAATTATTTTATAGTTTTCTCCCATTTTAAAATGGTGAATTTAATAAATAATTTCATTAATAATAACAAGAAAGCACATGCCGAGGAATATAGTTTTTTAACAATTTGAATGGTTTAAAGCAGTGTTGTTTTAGTATTACTGATATACTATTTAGTTTTTGATAATATTTTAATTAGATTTTATTTAAAACTGGTGTCAGTTTAGTTTTATTTATTTATTTGTTCGTTAATTTTTGTCTATATATTTTGTATATTTAAGTTGTAAATAGTTCATTGTATTTTTAATAATTATAAGAAGAAACAAGATCATTTTAATGGATTAAAGCAGTGTTTAGAATCATTCATATACTATCAGAGTTTTTGTTAATTTTATTAATTTTAGATTGTATTAGTTTAGTTTCCCTTCAGATTCACAGTTTAAATTGTTTGCCTTTTTTTGTTTTAAATATACCTATATATCATTTATGAATGTTTATTTTGTATTATTTATTTTTAGTTATTTTAGTAGTTTAAACAAATGTTATCTTGGCAAGTAACTAAACTTTTTTTTATGCATTTTATTTAAGTTTTCATTAACGATAAAGCAGTTTGGTGCATTAATATATTAATATGCAGTTCAACTGATATGCCATATGTAATTTTTTTATTACTAATTTGACTCTTTCTTTCACTTTTGTAGGATTGTGAAGACCTCTTTTGCTGATGAGAAAAAAAACATGTATATATGAAATAAAAATCTATATAAAAATAGAAATTTTCCTCCCATTTCATAATTGAATGCTTGGTCTCACAATAATGAAAAAGCACATATATTTATTATATGCACGTTTAGATCAGCAGCTGCCTGCATGTATTGATTCTTGTCTGTGTATCGCCACACATACTTGTCCCTGAGTCCAGTGATGTACCTCAGATCAAGTCCCATCCGGACCCTCAGGAGTGTTTGATCAATTAAATGATAGTCTTTCACCCACACAATGTCTTTTGTCATTTGTCTTAATGTCAATGCACTGAATGTAACATTTACAGGAACGTTCAGGACTCAACCGACCGAGTGACCCTGAACACTGTCTGCAGTGGAGCCTGAATAGGGTGACATTCATTAGTATGGAAATTATTTATTTCTGTGACGCAAACTTTGTACAGACACCTTCCCAACCAGTGGAAACTCAGCTGAGAGCAGACGGGTTACTGAAGGTCACACACACACACACACACATGCATGCATGAAGATAAATGTGTCTGAGAGAATGCAAAGACTTTGAAAGCACTATGTGCTATATGCATGATGTTCATTATCGACTTCACAGGGTTCCTGTCAGAGAAACCTAAAGCCTAGTGCTTATGTAGTTTGGCCAGCATCATGAAACCCTGCGCCAACACATAAGAAAAGTTAGTGATGCAAATGGCTGTTGGAATATAAGAAATAAAACAAAACTGGTGGGGTTTATGCTTAATAGTAATGATGCATAAAAAACATAGGCCTTTTTGACCCCAAGCAATATGATCATTTCCACAATCCCATTGGATCTCATATTGTAGAATGGCTTTGATTCAGTTCAATGTACTTTACCTTTCTTTTTACTAATGTGTGTGGGTTATTATATTAATTTAATCTTTTTAATCATAAACACATTGTTTTCTAGTACAAATAGTTTTACTTGTATTTAGTTTTGCTTTACTGTGGCTAATAAATCGGTCATTCACCGAAAAATATAGCTTACTTCTGCATTGTAATAGAAATCAAAATCTTCTCTAGAAAAGATAGTCTAGTGAATCCAGTCAATCTTGTTTTAAAGACAAGATTTTTTTATTTCAATATAGATTTTTATATATATATTTTATATAATTAAAAAAAAAGACAAAAGATGCTGATTGCAAATGCAGTACAATGCGTTTGCATGAATGAACTGTTGAGATGTGTGTATATTTCTAAACAGTAGATGGCAGCACCTTTACTGTTTTTAGCTGTTAACTCTAATTAATATTATATACAGCAAGTAATATACCAAAGCATCGAAATACTGATGCCAGCATACCAAATACTGAGAAAGTGGGAGAAATAATCATTTCTTTTTTCTTATCCCACTATATTTTTTTCTACAAAAACTGCATTCTGGGATTGCGTTATTCATGAAGATGCATGCAATGCTGCCTTCAAATATGGCCAAGTGAATCTGGAATAGTCTTTGTATAGCATCAGGACAAGCCTATAATGTCTTAAAATGTGGCCTTTAGAAAACTCATGTCCACAACATTCCTCAGCAGCTGTCCTCCACTTGAATCCTAATTTGTGAACAAGGCCATATCTTTATGAAATCTGGGTCTAAAGTATGCTACACATCCTTGAGGTACTATGTAAAAATCTGATACAGTGTATTTCTATGTAGACTGGCAATTAGAACATTTTTTCAAATGTTTTTGACAGACATTTCCTATGCTTATCAAAGCAGTTATATTGTGAAATATTAATAAAAATATAAGATTTTCTAGATGAAGTTGTTATAAAATGTGATTTTTTTTTTCCTGTGATGCAAAGCTATATTTTCAGTATCATTACTCCAGTATTCGGTGTCACATGATATTCATATTTTATAGAAACTGTGAAGTGTTTCATTCAGCATTCTTTCAAAAGAACAGCATTTATTTGAAATGGAATCTTCTGTAACACCTCAAAAATCTTTACTGTAACTTTTGATCAGTTCAATGCGTCCTCAACTCAAAGCTTTTATTTAATTTTGTTAAACAACCTTTAACATGACCCAGTCACTCAATAACAGTGAATAACATAAAGACTGTGGATTCAAAACACCACCAGAATCCATCACAGCGTTAGCTTTACCTCTAAACCCACACAACCACTTGACTTATTCAGTGTGGACTGAACTTATTAGATCTTTCTTTTCATAAGATACTCAGAAGTTTGATTGAATCTGAAGCTGATTTCATCTGTGGATTTTCACAGCTGCCTGTGTCATATGAGTCTGCTGGGTTTGAGGTCACGGTGCACAGTCTGTTGAGATGGTTATATACTACATGGAAGTGCAGAAAGTTGAAGAAATGCCAATTTGAGCCCAGAGACTGGGAGCTGGATCTGGTCAAGGAATGCTGCTGGATTGCTATAGGACATTGCATGATTTGAAATCATTCTGAATTAATCTGCATAAAAATCTGAAGAAAAAAATCTGTCTATAAAGAACTTGATTTACATATACATAGTTCATCCAAAAACGAAAATGTATTCCCTGCAGGCCATCCAAGATGTAGATGAGTTTCTGCATCAGAAGTAGATGTTCATGTAGTAGATGTTTCTTCATCAGAGTAGATTTAGAAAAATTAAGCATTGCATCACTTGCTCAGCAATGGGTCCTCTGCAGTGAATGGGTGCCGTCAGAATGAGAGTCCAAACAGCTGATAAAAACATCACAATGATCCACAAGTAATCCACGCCACTCCAGTCCATCAGTTAACATCCTGTGAAGACAAAAGCTGCGTGTCTGGATTATTGTGATGTGTTTATCAGCTGTTTAGATGCTCATTCTGACGGCACCCATTCACTGCAGAGGATCCATTGCTAAGCAAGTGATTTACAGAAATGCAACATTTCTCCAGATCTGGGTTTGGGTTGATAATCTGTGCTGCAGAGTAAATATTCACCACTCCTCAATCTAATTAAGAAATGATGACTTTTCTGTTTAATTATCAATAACGTTATCATATATTGTCCAATCTTTAACATCCACAATCTTGCAAATGGAAAACCAGGATACACATCTAGTTTCCAAAGCTGTGATGAACTGTAATCTGATAACATACGCAGCATTCCTCACAGAGATGAATGATGGAGCCGGCTGTATTGTATCAGGTTTATGGTGCTTGTCATTCGGGGCGGCATCACTATTGTGGCATCGCAGCTGGACAAACAAATGATGCTCAATGGATGTTCTGTCTACTGCAATAAGAACTGATGATATAGAGAAGCACAGACAGCACTCAGCTGAATTTGAGAGCACAAAACGCATGCTGACAACAGACTGACATGTATTTCTAGAATATGGTTTGCATAAACAGCCTGTCAATGGTGTTTTGTAATGAGATAAAGTCTTAGTCAACATCTAACTTGAGAACTGGAAAGGAAAAGTTGTATAAAGTGCTCTGGGCGGTTGCTACAGCGCTCTGGAATCTAACTAGGCAGCTTCTAGGCAGTTGTAAAATTGATTTGGGTGGTTTATATTTGTGTCTCATTTTGAAGGCTGCACCCTCAGGAAGTTGCATTTGTTGGCTACATATTTCACTGGGCACCATTACATTCCAAAGTAAGAAAGAAATGACAATAAATTATGCCTCACAAGAAATAACAGTCAACTTTACGTTGGTTACTTTTCCAAACCGAGACATCCTCGATGGGGCCTACAAATGCGACCTCTGGGGGCGCAGCCTTTGAAATTAGAAACTCGTTTTTTAGTATTGTTTCTAAAGTATTTATTCATATTTTAAATTAGCATTTATATTATACATTTTGCTTTATTTTCATTTTTTTTCAAACATTTGTAATGTATTTAACTCAATATTGCCTTCAGTTTCAGTCATAGTAGTCCAACTTACATGTTTTATTAGCTGACATTTTATTTCAGATCGTTTTTTTTTTTTGTTTGTTTCAAAGGATTTTTCATTTCGTTTTATTTTATTTGTTATTTTAAATTCGATTTTTTTTGTCATTTTATTCATTTTAGTTTTTTAAATAGGACATATTTTAAATATTTTCTAATTAATTTATTTTAGTTTTTATGTTAGTAATTTTAGTACTTAACCTTTAGCCACAGTTTGTACAATAAAAGTTGTTATACTTATCAGACCATCATAATTAAGTACACTAAACTGTAATAGCATGCATCTTTCCTCTGACACGCCACAGTATTTGTACTTTTAAATTAAGCAGAAGCACTGTACATTTTCTTAATGCATCCAAGGAATTCTTGCTCCGTCATGCAGCCTGAGTTTTCTCCAGTCAGATATATAGCGCTAGCTGGCGAAAAACTGCATCCCACTTTGCCAAAAGAGAGCTCTGCAGGCACAGAAACAGGATGACTTGGACATCTGCCACGGCCCGGAAGAGTCTACTGCTGCCTCAATAATAATAAATCCAATCATAGAGCTACACCCGTTTGACATTCATAAAACCCAGCTGACACTCTACAGGATTCTATGTAGGTTATTACATCGCCAGTTTTCTAAAGCACCATGTGTTTATGTATACCTGACAAAAACACAGATATAAAAAGGAATAAAAATGACGCAGTAAATGGAATGCACTTTAGATCTTCTAGAGCATTAGTTTGGTTTCTGTCTAGTTGATTAAATCCCTGTAATGGTAGAAGCTTACACATACTGTGTAACTTCAGGTTTGGAGTTTGTTTTTCCAAGCTGAAGGAATTCGTAATCATGTAGAAAGAATCCAGGCATAGCGGCTCTACCCCTTGGGCCAAAGGCCTGACTTTATTTCATTGATTTTAGATGTTGACGGATTGGACTCCATCAAACCCATTTAATTAGTATTGAGGCACCCGCCTGCAAATGGAGATAGACTAAAGGGGGTGGGGGACTAAAATAATTCAGCTGATCTTTTTAAATATCATACAGCACAGCTAACAAGCACCTTGTAGAATTATATAATGAAACTACATGAGTTTGTCTCCTACTTTAGGGAGGAAACACAGCACAGTTCATTAGACAGTGACGCTGCGAGTCGGTCTGACAGTGTAAGATATGGTGACTGTGAACTGCTTCTATTATTATGAGGTTTTGGAGTGTGTGGACGGATTGCTCTGCTGGAGAGTGAGTTCTACAGCAAGTCCCATCAGTCTTTAATAATTTACATAGAGCACATTAAGTTACATGCTGCTGGAGCGCAGCAGGCTGGAGTCAGGGCAGGGCCAATGAGTCATTATATTTACTGCAGACAAGGAGCTTTAAAATATGCCATTCATTTCAGTGTCATCTGGTCAGTTTGCGCAGGCTCCACCGGAAGTAAACGCAAAGTGGAGGCTGCCATCTTTAAAACTCTCAGTTCTATGATTGGATGATTTGCCAGCTTTAAAAAATCTAAATATTTACTTACTTGGTGAATGGTTATGAATTATATCATAAAGTAATATTTTACAGATTGAACAGTGATCAGTGAAGCAACATAAGTCAATGGTGTATACCCTAATATTTTATGTATTGTCTACTGATTAGTTAGTTGTATGAATGACATGTTACAGTGTTTAGTTGTAGGCTCCCAAATTGCCTTTCATCTCTGTCTTTCTGGTTAAATACGTACAGGTCACAATAAAATAATTGTTTTTGCTAAAAAGCACATCAAATTTGTGGTGGGAGAAGCATGTCTTGTTGCTATGCTGAAGATATCTGCTGGTTGAAGTCTCAAATACAATGAGAACGCAAATATACACAAAATAGGCTATTTAACTTAAGTAGTAGCTATTTTATCACTTTGTAGCCCTTATTCTTTAGTATATTATTTAAACTTTTACTCAACTTTAATTAATTTAATAACTGACTGGTTCAAGGGTTCACTTGAAATCAACTACTCGCCTATAGCCTACTATCAAACCTTTTCAGAACATTTCTGTAACGTAACAGTAGCGAACTTTGAGTTCACATGAGAGTACATCACGTGATAGTTCGATCAGCTCCGAAACTCGAAGCAAAGGATTCATATTTAAACGTTTCGAAGATTCGAAGACGTTGTTTCGAACGGATCTGTAACTAAACAAATTCCGCAAAGCGATTCGTACGAACAGTTGCTTTTGAGTTATGAATCGGTTCTTTAAAAACTAATCGATTCTCTAAAATAAACACGCCTGTGAACATTGGTCTCAGCGTTGTTAAATCGTGTTCTGATGACGAACGAAGCTTTTACGGGTTTGGAATGACATGGGGCTAAGTGTTTAATGACAATTTTTTTTATTTTGGGGTATCCCTTTAGACATGCGAAAAAGAGTGACTTTTATTTGTTGTGTGGTGTTATCAAACCGCTGTCACGTTGTTTTACCAGGCTTCACCATACCACATAAACTGTAGCAAGAGCGGGAATCAGTCTTTTAAATTTCAACGGTTATTTTGACGACTGGTCTTTCTGAAGATGGTGCTTTTTGGAGCTGTAAGTAGCCTATTGTTTTTTTTTAATTTATAAATGTGTTTTATTTTACTAAAAGTAATCCGGTAATGTTAAATGACGCAAAACCTATAATTTGGAATTTAATAAGATGATATTTCGTTTCTGTTTGCAAATTTAGTTTTTTCATTTGATAACCTGTGATCCCGATCAGTGTTGGGCAAGTTACTTTTAAAAAGTAATTAGTTACAGTTACTAGTTACTTCTTCCAAAAAGTAACTAAATTAGTTACTCAGTTACAAATTTTAAAAGTAACTAGTTACTTAAGAAAGTAACTATTGCGTTACTTTCAAGTAAAATTAAATTTTAAATGCTCTAGGGGTGCTCCGATCGTGATCGGCCGATCGTTATGCGCATCTCGTCAGTAAAGCCGGTTATTTAATCAGCGGTTAATTCCATCAGGTGCGTGATTTCACATAGAGCAGCTGTTACTACACAGAGCCGTTGTTAATAGAGAAGATGCGCAAATCCACTTCATTTTCAGCGTTTATTGGCGCATCTTCTCAGTTAACAACGGCTCTGTGTAGTAACAGCTGCTCTGTGTGAAATCACGCACCTGATGGAATTAACCGCTGATTAGAGAACCGGCTTTACTGACGAGATGCGCATTAACGATCGGCCGATCATGATCGGAGCACCCCTAAAATGCTCAAATGTGACCCCACCTCTACCCCTCTTTAAAGGAACTTAAAATACATGTGCATGTTCAATTATTTATGATAAATCTGAATAGTATAATGAAATGGACACTTAATACAATACATTATTAACAGAAACATGAAACATTGTACACACATCTGAAGTGAGACTAGCCTCCAATCAAATGCCATGTATGTAGATATTATGTTTATATAGTGGATCAATGCAAATAACACGATAGATTTTTGGGAACTTTTGATATTTCCTTTTATTGTTTCTTTAATTTCTTGAAGGAAAAAGTAATGTATACTTCTATTTAGAGAAGGCTACTGTTGGATTATTTGGGCTCGTCGCCATACCTGTCTCTCGTTGACTGACTGGCTTGTTGTTCCTTGTGTGTCCTGTCCTGTCCGACTATGAGTTATGATGGGTTGTTCGTAATTCATGAGCGTTAGTGATGATGGGTCGTTCGCGAATGAGCGTTAGTGATGATGGATCGACTCGTTCGCGAATGAGCTTTTGATGAGTCGTTCGCGAATGAGCCGACTCTAAGAGCCCTAAGAGTCTAAGAGGCTCTTTTAGTTGAACTTCGGGAGCTGGCTCGCATATCTGAAGAGCCGACTCTATTTTTTCAAATTTAGCCTATAGAAATTAAATAATTATGTAATAAAAATGGAAATATTATAGTCAAAGTCATTTAAAGAGCCGTTTGTGAGCCAAAGAGCCGGCTCTTTTCAGTGAGCTGAGTCAAAAGAGCCGAATTCCCATCACTACAATGCGTGCTTTCGAACACCCGCCCAACTCTACCTCTGATTGGCTTACAATGAAATTTTACTCTACCTCAGCCAATCGTCAGCATTTATGCGCTTGTCTCGTGCTCTGCCCACTAACCAAGGAAGAACAGTAAAAAAAAGTATTTGCGCTCAGAGATCTAGCTGGTCTGATGGAAAAAAAGAACAGCTTCATCATCAGTTATAGTAACGCGCCGCATTTTTTGGCAGTAACGGTAACGGCGTTATTAAGATGAGAAGAGTAATCAATTAGATTACTCGTTACTGGAAAAAGTAATGCCGTTAGTAACGCCGTTATTTATAACGCCGTTATTCCCATCACTGATCCCGATTGATATATATATATATATATATATATATATATATATATATATATATATATATATATATATATATATATATATATATATATATATATATATAGAATTTAATGTGAGCAGCCAGTCAGTAATGTATCGTTAACGTATATGTTAAGTTACTTAAATCTTGCTCTTCATCAACCAAGTCAGATGTTTAGCTCTGATTCAGTTCAGTTAAGTATTCCTCATAATTATTAAAACTTGTAAATGTGTCTTATTGAACTAACTTATCATTTAATTAAAAGAACCGGCTAATAATCTTTTGAAGCATATTTTTTGGTCGCGTTTTCAATTCACTAAAAAGAATCGGCTCATAAGAGTCATTCTCTCTGAATCTTTCCACATTGATCGCCTTGATGATTATATTGTTTAAAGCCCGCGAGGACAGTACAGTCGACAAAGATTTATTGACATCATTTCTGGGTACATACTCACTTTATTCATTAACATTCAGTACCGTTTAACATGTAATGTCTTTTGTTGTTATGCTGAAGATTCACCAGCGCAGCAGCGAGAGAACGCATCATCCTCTGAAGCCATCCGCATCTTTCGCGCTACTCTCTGCAGCTCATTGATTGGTTACTGCGTCTCTCTCTGTCCCTGGCCCCGCCTTCTCGCGTTCGCCTCCCCTCTTCTCCTCTCACTCCAACCTGCAAGATTTTCACAGCTCAGCATTCTCCTTGCATGTAGCTAGTGTAGGTTTTTAAAAGCAGGAGGGGTGGGATGGGTTTCAGAGTGTGCAGAGAAAAAAAAAACCCTCCTTACCCAATTGGAAATGGGAGGAGTTTTTATTGAGCTGTGATTGAACCAATGACAGCTCAGTGCCGGGAAATACAGCAGTGAAACACCAGGGGCTGTGGTGCTGAGCAACGATTGCAGGGTGTGAGACTAGAGATGTGTGTGTGATGTGCATGAGAGCATCTTTGCATCTGTCCCGATCCGAGCTATTGTGTGTGTGTGCATGTGTGTGTGAGCGTGGGGGTGCGTAGAGGAAGACATCAGGGGTGTGTGTGTGTGTGTGTGTGTTTGCACAGGTCTGATATTTCCAACACAACCAGAAGAGGATAAACCAAATGTCCTGATTGTTGTCACTTTTCTCCCCCCCACCCAACCCAAGCTCTCCAAGTGCCCTGCGCGCTCTGCGAAGTTTCTTTCCTCAACCCCCCTCTGCATCACCACCCTCCTCTTGGTGCAGTACATCTCCAGTGAGGATACACACACGCGGTACAGAGGTAAGTACAGTATCCCCCTTTTATGATAAAGCATGCCTTTTATACAATGCAGTGTAACATTTTAATGCTTAGACAAGAATCTAAATATAGTCTTTCAGTCATTATAACACAAAAATCAGGGAGAGGCGGCGTACGGCAGAGAGGAGAGAGAGGGAGATCTTTGTCAGTGAGTGGAACTTTCTCAGCGCAGGAGAGTGTGAGTACGTAGCATCCTAGTGCTGCAGTATCACATTACATAATAGTGGCCGATGTGCGTAGAATAGAACTTGAGAGTCTCATAATTTGTACGCACAAATTGCTTCTCTTGATAACTCAGAGATGCGGTCTGACACATCACTGCTGGCTCTGTAGATCGAGTGTGCATGATCATGAAACACAACTGCAGCTGTTTGTGCACTTTTTAATGTTGTTATGGCAAGTTTTTTTGAATGGTTTATGTGCATTGAAACACTACCATGTTCTCTAGAATTGTTCGAGTTGATTTTCTGCAGACTGTTTAGGGTTGGCGTTCAACATAGAGCTCGTTACTGGCCGATTGGCTGCTGATCGTGCCATGTTTTTGCTGATCAAGCTGTTCCGCCGACAACAGGCGCAGATTTACTCGTCCTGTCTGCTGGCAAAGGATGTTATAAACCTGATTACCTTGATGTTTAGGGGAAGTGAACTGCACTGTCTTGTTTTTCTCATTTAACGCGTGAAACGAACTGCGCTGAGGTCAGTTGCAGAAGTCTAGCGTTGTGTGTTGTATTTATTCTTGCTTGTACATGCACTTTTCAAAGGCATCCCAGCAGAGCCGATAACAGCAAAAGGCAATTTAAGAGGTAATCTCATTGATTGCAGTGGTGACCGGTGAATAGCGCTGGAGAAAGACAAATGGAGACAGATAGATGACTGGGAGGTGCCCCGGGCCGCAACGCTTCGGTTAAGTGCTTCGGGTCAGTCCTTGGGAGCACCACATAAAAACAGCACTCGTTTAGATTCAGAGTAGACCTCGCTTTACTCAAAGCAGAGGTGAGACAGAGGAGGCATCGCCGCATTGGACACAAACACACACACACACACACTTATGTGTGGAGGCTGTTCAGTGGAGTGAAACCGTTTCCCCTTCCTGTAATAAATCATGCCCCCTTGCTGCCGTACATGGGCCAGTAATGTTTGAAGAAGAACATTGTCCCTTTTTTTTGTTTTACAGTAATGAATAGGACTTGGGTAATAATGACGCAATATCAGATTCAGGACTCATAACTTAACAGACTCCTAATGCACTGCTATTATAAAGGACACCTCGCTCATCATGAGCTTGGGGACGTTGCATCTGGTTTATGTTCTAGTATTTACAGTTTTTTCTTATTTGGAGTAGCGGTGACATACCCAAACCTCTTATTTTTCGATCTATATCTCTCGCTCTCCAGAGTGCCATACGTTTTTAGAAGTGGATATCTGCTTGATGGTTCATGAAATTGAATGGTCTTTGCCTGCTGTAATCGTGTCTTGCTGAAATTGGGATGCGTTCACATAAAACATAAGGGTTTTCCTGTGGTTCTTCTAATCAACACTGTGGGCATGCTTTAAATGTATTCTTTTCTTTCTTAACAAGCTGATTTCATTACTTTCATAAAAGCCACAATAGGATGTCATTATTGTCAGCGAGTCACATAGTCAAGATATAAACAGTACAGTTATGTAGCATACACTTCTGAGAATAAACATAGTGGCAGGCTGATATATTGAGTGTCAGTCAAATTATTTGTTTGAGATTATGGGCATCGCCTGTTGTGGTTTCCCCTAGTGTCAGTTTCAAAATAGAAAGATAGCATCCTCAAGCAATGAATAATGTAGATTTTTGGTGGTTTTACTTTGGTGCATTTTGAGTAAATATTGTGTAAAATAGGTGATAATCATTATCTTTGTTGTATTTAATTAAATTTTATTATTTTTAATTGCCCATCCAAGTGTTTTTATTTCATCTCCTTTTATTTTATTCCCTGTTCTCTAGATACTGAGACCCGATTTTTAAATTGGTGAAACACTTCATAGTGTACAATCAAAAGGGCCACGTAATAAAAAAATGTTTGCCATAAGGCAGTGATTTTCAGACTGGACATTTGCCAGGTTCAATATTAATGAAACAACTGATCTGTCATCAGTGATGTTGCACTGAAGGAACCATGAGCAAGCTATTTAAATTAGTCATATTTGACCAAGCTTTGAAAGCCTTTGTAAACACGTTTTATTTTTTTTAATCACTTCCGGTTTCCTTACAGCTGCATTTCAAGCTGCGTAGTAAAGGTGTGGTAGTATCATGTTCTCTCTCTCTTTTTTTACCTACCTTCTCTTTTTTTTTTCGCCGACACAGCTTTGCTTTAACAGCATCTTCATTGTCACATCAATCACTCCTCATGTAATGGCTTCATAAACTCTGAGTGCTTAAAGTGGACAATGCAGAAATACAATTCCTTGTTTCACAATTCTAGAGCTCAGTCACAGCAGCTGTTTTGGCCACTACATCTATTCATTCATAATAACAAAAAGGAAGCTCTGTGGTTTGGGTTTATTTGATATACTAATGGATGTGATTGTCACTGCAGTGTTTAGTGAAAGCCAGAATACAACCAGTGAGTCGACTCTTTTAAGATTCATTCAGTGACACTTTCTATCTATTATAAATCATATGCTTAAAAATTCATTCTAAAACAAAGAATCATTCCATCATGACTGAAATCATTACCAAAAATGTTGTACTGTTCTTTTTAAAAATGTACATGTTGCAGATCTACTAAGAGAAGTGTTTTAGCAATGTTAAGCATTTTTTAAGCATGCACTTCAATAATAATTTTCACACATTTAAAAAAAATTGAATAATTAAATCTTTAATAATGTTTCACTGCATGAAAGTGAACAGCAGTGATTCGTTCACAAGATTCACAATACTGATTCGTTCACAATATAAATGCCACAACTGAACTCCACACACAAAAGGTCGCATTTAAGCAGCGATCTTCCCCTGTCCATCTGATGACTCAGAACTGATGATAGAGCAGCAACCGAGTTTGACGTGTTCGTGACAGCTCCATAACATCATATTTAGTAAGGACAGCCAAGGTGCTGGGCTGGTAGATTCAGTGCCCTCAGGCTGTGAGATGTTACAGCATGCTGACTAAATCAGATGAGGAAGGTGTGTGTGTGGGAGGGTTAGAGAACAAGAAAGCAATTTTACAGTTCTATGATATTGACCCTTTGCTAAGCTCCGCCCTCTTTGGTTACCATTGCTCGCACAGATAAGAGTTATGGAACCGAAATGAATTGTGAACAGTGTGATTTTAGTAAAATGTGTGTATTATTTTTACATTGACAACATTTGTCTTAACAGAAATTTTTAAATTACGCAGTAAAATAGACTGAATCAGAATGGAAAAGAGAAAAGCCTTATTTGAAAGTGTTTAACGAAGTGTATGCAAAAATTAACTTTTATAAAAATAAACAATAAAATGTATATTAAATTTTTTTTTAAATACACAACCTTTTAACACTTTCTTTGATAAATTCTTTCAAATTCAATGTAAAGCTATTTGAAGACAGAACTTTCACTTGACTTTCATTTGAAAAGAGTACAGTTTGGTGGACGACATGATTGGTCAGTTACATTTTAAAGTCGGGACTTAGTCAAAAATAAAAAGTAAGATAACTCTGTTTTCTGGACTTTTATTGGCTAAAAGTTGTCTCTTCTTAATGATATTATGATATTTGACAGGCAAACTGATAGATAGGCATTGACCTTTCTGCGATTGTGTTTTATGTAGTCAAAAGTAAAATCTATTATGATGGAAATAACTCTTGGCACTTGTGGCATTTGGCTTCATGCTTATTTGAGTATACTGTCTTTTGTGTGTTTGTGCATGAGGCAAATTATGTATGCATTCTTATAAAACGTAACATATTGTATTTGCAATTACATAATCTTGCAGCAATAACCCGTCAGGTGAAGCAGCGGTGCTTTAAAACGAGGCGTGAATGCTAGCAAATGGCTGGGTGGATGACTGTGGGCCACAGCGCTTCAGGCTAACATAGACTACTGCACGGCGCTCAGTTACTGGTGCAGTGTGTGTCCATCCCCCCGAGACACACACACATACACACACACACACACACACGAGTACTGCTCAGAAAGCTCTTCTACAAGCCACTGCCAATTCTGACAAAGACAAATGGTATTGAAATGTATTCTGCTGAATAACATGGTTTGTGTGTGTGTTTATCTCTTATAAACAAGCACTGTAGCTTAACTGTAGTACAGTGATGGTTTCAGTGAGTAATACCATGGTACTTTGATATAACCTACCTTACCTTACTGATTGCCATATCATGCATGTCTGAAGACTGATGTATGTTTGGGACCATTGCTATTTTAGTTTTTTATTATTAGTAGTATTATTTTGGTATCACTATTATAGTATTTTTGAATATTATGAATTAGCTTTTGATTTTATATTTTCAGTTTTGTTTTCAACCTTTCAGTTTTTTATGTGCCTTTGTCATTTTTATTACTTTTTGATTTTAAGGTATTATTAAATGTTTTAGTTTTTTTATGCAATTCAAATATTTAAATGTTTCTATTAAACTTAATTTTTTTGAGTTCTAGTAGTTTTAGTGCTTAAACTTGTTTTCAGTATTAATAGTTTACAAAAAAAAAAAGAAAATCTGCTGAAGATTTGCTCCTTTTTAGGCAGTAGATGAGATTGTTCCTTAATTTAACAGATTTTGAGACATTTAGTATTACATTACTTGACCACCACTGGATCCTCTGCCATAAACCAATTTTGCCAGAATGAGAGTCCAAACAGCTGATAAAATCATAATCGTTTTTCACTGTAGGGAAACGTTATTATGGATTATGAACTTGTATTTTGACCAGAAAGAAAGATTTAAAGTTAAAGCATCTTGATGGATTTGTTTCTTACAAACATGCAGCTTTTGGCTTCACAAAATCGGAACTGATGGACTGGAGTGGTGTGGATTATTGTGATGTTTTTATCAGCTGTTTGGACTCTCATTCTGACGGCACCCATTCACTGCAGAGGATCCATTGGTGAGCAAATGATGCTACATTTCTCCAAATCTGTTCAGATAAGAAATAAACTTATCTATATCTAGGATGAGGGTGAGTCAGTTTTCAGCAAACTGTCATTTTTGGGCAAACTTTTGTCTTCTTTAACAATAACAACACTGTTTGGAGCATGTAATCATGCAGATCAAACCAATCACTTTCATGTAAACATTATGTTTAAAATATTCACGACTTTATACTGAATTGTGAAGGCAGATAATATAAACGCCCCTTTACAGAGCAGCCAAACAGTTCGGAGTGTGGCTATTCAATGCAGTCCCCAGAAATCCCTGAACGTCTCTGATAAATGAGTTATATTGTTTATGCATGTCACACCGAACTCCCAAATGTGCTTGTTGAACCTCTAATGGAAAAACCTCAGTTAAGTACGTAATTAAGCTCAGGTAAGATGTGAATCCAGAACTCTTTGAAAAGATAAGTTAGAGTCTTGTCCTGGGATGAAGGATATGTTGCACTTAATTAAAAACACTCTGTTATTCTCATTTCCTATCGCAGCCTTATGCATTATTCAGCGCAAGTGATTATGATATAAAATAATATGTATAATTGCATAAGCATACATTTGTCAAAGTGTGTCTTGTATATAGTTCCTGCATTTCAATTTCATGATATGCAAGTTGAATTCACAATGGAAAATATTTAAATGTTACTACAACCTACATGCAAAGTGTAAGTGGTGTCTGCTGCAGACAGGTTTAGCACTGCGCTTCGATTCAGCGTCCGCTTTTATGTCGGCTAATTTAATGAATGATCGATGATCCGTATTGCTGCATGATCAAATTACCAGCTAGAACCACAGGCTGATAAAACAAGGTGCTGGAGAAAAGGAGTTCATATATTCTGGTGCTGTAATAGACCAATTATACTGCTCTGCTGCCCCCTCCTGGTGCTCTGTCATTAGGGACCAATAATAGCACTGTGTCCTTCAGTGGATGACATAGAAGTTGTAGTTTTCCTTTATGTGGTCATGCTTGTGAAAGGAAAATCTGGTTTTAAATCTATTGTTTAGAGAAATCACAAAAGAGAGTTCTTAAATATCTCAATTGTTGCTTTCTATTAGTGAGATTTAATTATTTCATCTAAACAACTTTGATTTCAAAACATAAATGGGTGGAATAATCCATACCTACATAAAATGAGGGATCCAAGCTATGTCTAGAAAGCAGAAAATCATAAAGACTTGAGGGTGGAGGACTTGATTTGGACCTTGAAGTAACTATTGTGACAGCTCCCGTTGTTTGAATTTGGGCGATTTGTGATTGGCAGCTCCGCCTACGACTCACTTCAATCTGCAGTCCATTGCCTACACCTGCCTTAGTTTAGACTTTAAAAAATATTACTAGTAGAGACCAAAAGGGGGCTTGGAAAATTGGGTTATGTTTGATTTGGTTTGATTTTTATTGTTTTGAGCACTTTTACATTGTTACAACAGCACATTAAACCAGCAGCCAGACACCTCGCTTTACACACTTTTCAGAAATATTATCTTTTTTTATTTTTGTTCCATTATAGTGATTTACTTTTGAGCTTAATAAAGCTCTTTTCCTATTGAGCCTTATGTTTGCATGTGTCCCTCCTTTTGTTTCTTCTCTTTGAGCCAGAAGTAGCAACAAATTGGGGGCTCGTCCGGGATGATTTTTTAATGGATGGGTGCTTTTTATTTAAATTCTTTTGGACTGATGCATGCAACACCTGCTGAGTGGCATCAAACAGCTTGAAAGATCAATTTTTAATATAACTTCGACTGGATTCGTCTGAAAGAAGAAAGTCGTATACACCTAGGATGCCACTGGGGTGAGTAAAACACAACCTAATTTTGCTTTTTAACTCTTTGAGCGCAACATGTAGCATAAAACCCTATTGTAAATAACTATAATAAAAACATGAAATGTGAAGTCTCACACACAGAATTCTGGGAATGTATGTGTATTTAACAATATTTTACTGTAGCATTATATGAAACGTCAGGTTAGATTTATAAAATAAAATAAAAATTCCCGTAGAGTAAGGGAAAGTAATTAGCATTTTTTAAATTTTTACTATTTATTTTTTACTGCTTAATTTTATGCTGTTAAAATTACAATACATTTTACAGTGACTAGCAGCCACCCAGAATACCTTAGCTACCATATAGCAATACACGTCATCAGAAAACTTTCTTAGAAGCAATGCCTTGTCCAATTTGTTGGGTACAAATGCAGTAGATTTTTTAAATGTAGCACTGCAGGTTTATTTGCTTCTAAAGATAGAGCACCAATGCCAGGTGATTAGTCAATGTACTTGTTTCTCAGTGGGTCGGACTTTTTCGGGGGTACTTGCTCACACTGACCTAGATTTGGTTCATTTGGAAATCTGTATCCGGTTCGGGGAAGGGAAAATTTAGCTTTATCTGCCGCCCACCTCTTTGAACTCAGCCAGTGAACCTAACTATTTTTGGTGCATGTGAGAGAAATAAAAAGTGTGTTTCTCTATTTGTGTACAGTTGTTCAAATGTATGTGTGACGGAGATTGCTTTATTAGTTTGTGTGTGTCACTCAAATGGCCACATTAAGCCACGCTAATCTGAAGCGTATGTCACGTCTTCATGTTGTAGATGTTCATGTTGTAGTATTACTTAGTATTATTTATTTATAGTATTCATTTATTTTGTTATGTATTTGTGTCATTTATTTATTTAAAATAATTATTTTTAACTTTGTATTTTAGTTTTAGTATATAATAAACATTTTATTTTTAGTTTGATGCCAACTTTTTGTTTATATTTATATTTACTTTAAAAAATTTCCCCCCTGCTTTATTCAATGGCCAAAATAATTGCCTTTTTTTTCTCAGTTTTAGTAAAAAATACTGAACATGAAATAGACTGAAATGTGCATATCTAGATACATTGAGATCATTCTGAAAATGATCATAATATTATTATACACATTGCATATTCTGTGAGAATGGATAAATAGTACAAATCTCCCTTCTGTGCCTGTATCTCTGACTCTTTTGAAATGCAGGTCGAAGCGGCACATGTCACTTGTGTTGAAGGGCTGACGCGAGTCATGTGAAAGGGCCTTTAGAGAGCGTAGATGTGGGCCAGAGTTTCTGACTGGCCTAATTTGTTCGACCTTCGCGGGGGAGAGAAAGGCACTGCGGAGGAAAGAGCAGGTTTGTTAAAGAGACCCACTCTCTCACTGTGAGGCCGTGACTCCCCCCGCAGGAGCTCGCTGTCTCTCACTTCAGCCTCTTCTGAATGTGCGCTCAAATGTGTGCTGCTGCAGCTAATTTGCTCTTATGGCTTTACTTAAAGTCTGCTGCTGACTCACTTGTTCTCAGTGTGTGCTGAAAAGCTTGACAGCCTGCAATCTTTGGGGTTTCCTAGTCAGAAACACTTGCTGCTGTCAGATGTAATTTATTTTTAAATGTTGAAAATTTTGCTATTCAAGTTGAAAGTGGAAAGGTTATTGTAGTTAGGTTAAACTGTAAACTGTAGATAATGTTTGTTACTTTAAATAACGAAATAAAATAAAAAAAATTCTAAATTTAGTTTCATTTTAGGTATTAAAATAACTACAACCAGAAATTTCATTAAAAATATATTTATGTTTATATTTAGTCATTTAGCAGATGCTTTTTATCCAAAACGACTTATGACAATAGAAGCAAACAAAACCAAATATAAACATGAAAAAACTACTAAAAATAACAAAAACAATAAAATTACTAAAACTTTAACTACAAATGTTAATAAATATTAATAAATATAATAATTGATGATAGTATAACACTGACTATAAGTAAGCCATTGTTTGTTTAAACTAAGTTTTTCAAATGGACCTTTAGATTAAATCAAATATCTTTCAAAATTTACCTTTTAAATATTCAAAAGTAGTGTCTTGTGACTCAACATAAATCTATAATGTAAAATATATTTAAAAAAAACTTGTGAATAAATGTAATGTTATGCCTTTAAATAACTTCTTTTGGAAGATTTTCTCATCAATATTTGATATATTAGTTTTGAACAATTTGAAAATTTGTATTATATTGCATGTGTTATTATATATTAATTGACTGAGAACCCTAATATGTAGGCATGCTATGGTAAAAACTAACTACATCATGCTAGCACGTCCAGTCCTGATGTTATATCTGCCTACATCTATCCGTTACGCTGAACCTTGCCATTTGTGCTTTTCCACCAACATGCCAAAACTCTGACAAGGGCATCAGTGATATCAGGTTCACACTGCCACTGCAATGTGTTGGAAATGCAGCAGTGAGTTCAAATTGCCTGCTCTGCAGTCGTCGGTTCAGTTTGGATTGAAGGGGAGATCAGAGCTGACAGGAGCAACGGCTGTGAAACGCCCTGAAAATGACAAGTCCGATAAGTGGAAAAATAAATGACCCCATAACTTTTAATGAGCACATCCTTAATTTTCATCCTCTGAAAGGAGAGGACTGTCTTTACGTCTCCGGAGAGAAATTAAGACAAACAATGTCAGATTTAGCTGTGGAACGTGATGGCACTAGTTTGACTCGTTTCTTAAAGGGAAAGTGCATAAAAAAATTGCGATAGTATGATTTGCTCACTTTACTCAGAGCTGTTTGAATCTCTTTATTCTGTAGAAAACAAAGAGAGAGATCTAGACCATCATACCAGTGTTATTTTATTCGTATTTTAGTACTGTTTATATGCTGTAGTATTATTCATCTTTTCTATTAGCTTTAATTGTTATACTTTCAGTGTTTATTTTAATAGAAGTTTTGTTCTTTTTGTGCATTTTATTAGTATTTGTTTCATTTATACATTTATTTATTATTTTATATTCAGTTTTAACTATTTCTGTATGAATGTATCTTTAAATTACAGTAAACTAAATATTTTTCAAATGCATCTTTCACTATTCAAAAGTTGCCATGTTTTGTGAATCAACATAAATCTATGAAAACATAAAATAAATAGAAAATTATAATTGATTTTATATATATATATATATATATATATATATATGTGTGTGTGTGTGTGTGTGTGTGTGTTCCTGTAGCTCAAGTGGTAGAGCATTGCTTATCAAGGTTGGGGGTTCGATTTCCCTGGAACACATGATATGTAAAAATTGATAGCCTGAATGTATTGTAAGTCGCTTTGGATAAAAGCGCCTGCTAAATGCATAAATTTAATTTAATTTAATATATATATGATATACACACATGCACACACACACACAGTTTCATTTAACAGTAACAACACGTGATTATGGAAGCCAATTTCTGCCACGGAATACAACATTAAACAGATAATTGCAATTTTTTTTTTTTTAAACTCAAAAGTGCAAGATATAAACAAATTTTTAACTAAAAGGTTGCAATTATCCAGTTTTCTTTTTATTTTCTTGGTGGAAATGGGCTTCCATGCAGTATTACATGGCTTTAAAAGACCTGCTTGAGGTACTTTTATGGTACTTTTGAATTCTTTCTGAAGGTTTAAAATTGAATTTACCATTCATTGTAATTGGACAGCAACCGGCAAAGTCAAATTTAGAGTTTCTCCTTTTGTATCTTGCAGAAGAAAGAAAGTCATAAAGGTTTGAAAAGAAATGATGGGGAGTAAATGATGACATGGTTTTTATTAATGTCTGTATCCCTTTAAATTTCAGTCTTACTGTCATGCTGTCACATGCAAATTTTAACACTGGCCCAAAAGCAGTTTTTCAGACAGAATGACGTACAAGTTACCTTTCCCCAAAGGCATATCTGTTTCCTACAGCGAGTCTGCAGTCTTCTTGGAAATGGATTTCGTTATCAATCAAAATAACTGCACACTGGGTCTGCAAAAACAACTGGCCAGACGTGTGTTGAGTGTTTATGAAAGGATCCAGTCTGGAATGCCTTCATTTATCTAATCATTAATAGCAAAGAGATTATTTTTACTGGGATTTTTTCATTTAGTTAGTTTGGGCAAGTAACAACCTAGCAATCATCTGGCAATGCACTCTTTCAAAGTATAAGTACATATTATTAGATTTGTGTTTAGAGCCCTAGTGTGTTACTTTTTGCAGCGTTACATCAGGATATCTCCACCTCAGCTAGATTTCTCATTTGTGTACAGATTTGCATGGCATATGGTGTTGGACGTTGAAATTACAGTTCAGTATTTGCATTTCATGCCGCTTCTTTGAGTTTTGAGTGGTTGTAATGCTCCAATTATATAACAGCATGCTTTCATACAGCTCTTCTGTTTAACAAAACATGTCATTAAATCTTCTGTAGTAATTTACATAATTGGGCAATGTGTCCACATGTGAAAATGTTTTGCTGTTTTCATAATACAAAGCTGCTTAACAGATAAGTCTGCTTCAGTACCATCATGAACAGGTGAAAGCTGGAGGAAGAAAGCAAACTCTTTATAGACAATGATTTTTGAAAGTCATTTAATTCTAAACATCTTTGCATCTGAAAAAGTATTAGTAAAGGTATATTTATCAGCTGTTGTTTGATATTTCCCGATTTGCTCTGTGATGCATCTTTAGGCTGAAGTGTAGTGTAGTATTTAAATAGAAAGCCCAATTATTGATCATGTGGTTAATTAGAGCAAATGGGCTCAGGCCAATCTGTCTAGTCACATTCTGATGAAGAGTGTGTAGGTGAAAGCGTTTAAGCTTTGACATAACGTCCTCCCCATAATCAAAAGGCAGAAATAATTATTTTGATTAACGAAAATGTTTTTAAAAAACTAATGCAAAAAGAAATACTTTTTATCTGTTGAGAATCACTACTGATGATAGGAATTATGGAAAATGTGTTTAAATGTTCCATTTGTGTGTATGATTAAATAAACTTTTATAATAAAATGTTTAAATGTAGATTTATTAAAGGTGAATTTATACATGTAACCTGATCATTTTTATAAGATTGAATCTATTAATTTAACCCTGCCATGAAACAGGATAATCCTGTGGCTGATTTTCAAGTGGAGTGGAGGCTTATCGAATTTAATTGCTTTGATTAAGAAACAATGTCTGCTTGTGCTGCAGCATGATAGATGCTAAAGCAGGGTATTCTCTCGATAAAAGCAACACTCCAGTGGCCGAGAATGAATGAAGCTTTTCGGCTTTTCATGCAGATTCAATTATAGTTCAGACAGAGTAATCAAAATGTCATGCAAACCCTCTGATGCTGACTCATAATGGAACTTTGTACTTGCACTGTATTTGACTTGATTTCTAAAATCCATTTCCCTTTTTTCAGAGGGCATGTGATGCTACTTTGGTACTAGCGCACCATATTGAGGTGTGAAATTAATTACATGAATAGTAATACTAGGAAATGACCTCAGAGAGGTCTGTGTTTGATTTTGAAGTAATGGATATTATAATAGGGTACTGCTCGAAGACTTACAGCTTGGAAACTTGTGAAGAAATCAAATACTAGATGAACATTTTGATTCTTTATGCATCATATTCCATTGATATGCATTTGACAGATTTCAAATGTATTTTTATTTTTTGCGAAAAGAAGCCCAATTTCCTGTTTCAAAAGGAAGTATATGCCATCTGTGATTTTCTAGTGATAGCATGGTGCTACACCTGACAGACCACTGCTTACCTAGCTGACTGTGTTAATGAAGTGTGTGTGTTTGTGTGTGTGAATGAATCAATCCGCTCGATGCGCCCTCTAGCTTTATATTTCCGGTTAAACCCCTGCATTGCAGCATTACTTGCAGAAGCAGAGACAGAGAGATAGAGAGAGAGAGAGAGAGAGAGAGAGAGAGAGAGAGAGAGAGAGAGAGAGAGAGAGAGAGCAGGTGAGTGAGAATAAAACCTGGTCACATCAGAGAGAAGCCCTTACTCGACTCAACTTATGTGCCATTCAGAATTGTGTTGAGAATTGGCTTTTTACAGTACATCTAGTATGGTTTCTGAATTAGAATTGAATTGAGAAGTCAAGTAAGATGTAGAAATGTCATTTGAATGTAAGGAAACTTAATTAAACTAATGTAGTTTGTTCTTTTAGTGATATATTTGCTAAATAATATATATGCAAATCTGGTGGACATTTTGTAGCAAAATTCAGTTTTGTTGATAGCTGTTTTAATGGATGCTTTGGTAGACATGTGCAGTATGTAAAAGAGTGTATTCTGTATACCGGGTAATAAATAGGCTTAATTAGTCAAACTTAATGATTAACTGATCATTTTTGTTTCTTGTTGGACTATCGAAGTTCCTCTGGTCTGACTGTGTACTGAATCACTTTGAATTATAATTCAGAAAGTTCACCCTCATGAACTAAACAGGGGCCTGATCTTAATTTCTGAACTCTGCAGGCAGTTTGTTTCAGACTCCTGAACAAAAGCAGTAGTACAAGGCCCTTGTTTGAGTCACATTAAATATTCAAACCATTGTCTAGGCTGAGGAAACTTGTGTGTTTTTTAATACAATTCATATTAATGATTATCTGCTTACACGCTGGTTATGTGTGTGTGTATGTGCGTGTGTGTGTGTGTGTGTGTGTGTGTGTGTGTGTATGAATAGACTTTAGTAAGATCAATAATTGAGTGTATCCCCTGCTGTACAGCATCTTTATGTGTGTACCACACTGCGCCCTTACAAACCTATGATACACATGTAACGTCACATTCATACTTGTGCAATTATGTGAGCACCAACTATTCTAGCCAGACATAGTTGTCTTCTGAAATGTGAATGGGAAATGGGAATGTTATCAAAATAGCTGAAAAAACTAAATTAGAATTTTATACTTAAATATCAAAATTTGAATTATATTTCAATATAAAATACATAATTTCAATCAGGCTAGGGTTAGGGCAGCACGTTTACTCCAAAAATCATAATTGTTGATTATTCCCTTGAAATTGTAATTGCGATAAGTAATTATGATTATAATTATAATTTACATTTGTATGATGTTTATACAATTGTTTCATGCAACGGCATGAAAATAAACAAGCTGAAAACACTTCTAGTGCTTTTCTATAGTATTAAGCCTCATATGTCTACTATACATCAGATTGATTTTTAAATGATAAAAAAAGTAAATATGAATGGTATTATAATGTTATTCTAAAACTAAAATTAAAATAATGGGAAAAACCTTTAAGATAGCCAAATTTATCCAAAGAATAAGATAACATGAAAAGAGCGTGAAAAGAGTGCATAATGTTTACAATAATGCTTAAAAACCACTTACAATTAATTAAGTTACTTAAACAACTATAAATAAAGCAGCATTAGTATATATAGTTTAATACAAAGGGCTGAAAGCCAATCACACAGAGAACATTTTTCTTTTAAAATTTTCATTTTTTTTTTCAAAGTTGAACTTGCATTAATTTTACATGGCTTTCTAAACATGCAGATTTCTTGTGCGAGACGCGAGTGCAATGGTGATAGATAGAAAATATGTAAAATGCAGAATGTGTTTTGTGTGAATGGCTTGGTTCCAGTTGGGAGGTAAACAAGATCTTCTCTGAATTAATGTTCTCTTTTCTTCACAATATTTTGAATGAACAGTGCAACAGCGCCGCATCTAGTGGCTTTAAATGGATAGGCTGATAAAAAACATAATGCAACGACACCTTGTCATCGCATCTTGAGTGCCACTGATAAAGCTGCCCCTTTAACACACACCTAAAATTTGAATGCTTCATTTTTGCATTCAAATGTGGATTTTTATTTTAAATTTGACGAATATTTGAAATTCTAGTATTTTTTTGACAGCCTTAATCTGCATACTTACAGAATGTGTTTGCACTTGACTATGAGATGCTACATGTGTAACATTTATCTAAACACTAAAATAAGTACAGAACTGTACAGAAAATCTTCCTGGAAGTTTTGCTGCAATATACCTGCATCATATGTGTCCTGTGGGCCTGAAGCAATGCTGAATGTTTTATTAGTAGCTCTGGTTGAGCTGAGCATCACTTATATATTTGAGGGTTATGGTTTTGAATAAACCCCTAACAATACTTTTTATAGTTATGTGTTGGTATCATTTGTTCTATGGTGTAAAATTCTTACAAATCTCTTTTGCCTCGTATTTGTGTACTTTATGAAACACAGGTAGATACTGTTTAAACGGGGTTTTTCGTGGTATATTATAATATATATAAGGATTACCTGAAAAGAAAATTCACTGCCTAAGGGCTTCTGAGCTAAACAAATTATATCAATTAATCCTGAACTGAATGTAATTGCCTTTGTGAGCATGATGGATGAAATGCATATCGTTTCCACTTTCCTTATGTGGAGTTTGGATGTTTTGATTCTAGAATATTTTAATGTTTTGTGCACACTCACTCACACAGGAAAGCTTAATTGTGACCTTTACATAACATGATAAGTAGTTCTACTAATTAAATAGTCTATAATGCAATATTTAACATTAATCTATTATGTAAATTGTATGCAGCATTAAATAATAATATAACATACATGCCTGCAGAATTTAAACGTCCATTATTCAAAAAGTTCTCAGCTCTGTTGAATCCATTTCACCATTGCATTTAAATCTATTAAACAGAATTCTGCTGATTTTTACCTTCAAAACAATGCAGAAAATTAAGAAAGAGCAGATTCCATTTGGGATTGGCGATGTGGTATATTTAAATGCAGAAGAAATAAGTGAGTTAAGAAAATGAGATTTGTGTCTCCATTAAGTTGTCATGTCATAATTATGAAGCATCCCACTCTTTATGGGGCATCTCAGTCGTTCTTCCCCAGCTCGTGTCTGATTGGACCAGTAATGCACACATTGCCCAAATGATCCGGCACAGCTGTAAATCTGCCTAGGGCGGGATAGCCATTCTGTTTCAGTGTATAAATCATGTAACAATCATTGAAAGAGGTTTTGTCGCAGTGAAAAAGGGTGAATGGTGAATGGAAATGTGGTTGTGTTGAGTGATCCATGAGAGCAGAAGAATCTGGTTTGTTATCATGTGTAATTTCAGTTTAATTATGAACTATATTCGACCTGTTCTGCACAGATTATTTCCTACAGAATTATGCCATTTTCCACCACAGTGTGTGCAAAAATGAGAAAGGTTGTCGAATCTAATGTAACTGTACTCTATCAGCATAAGTGCAAAGTCATTTCACAATCAAATAACTGGACGATGGTTATTATCTTGAATGGAAACAATTAAAGATTGCACTTGAATCTGTGACACTTACTGTTAATTTATGAAGTCACATCTTCCTATAAAATCACACACTTCTCTAGAGCTAAAATTGGGACATTTTGTACAATTTGGGGTTAATTAGATGAGCTTAGACCCGAGCTGGATGATTCATGTATCGTTGTCTATATAGGTCAGTTCTTGGGCTGGATGTAGGTTAGATTATTGTCAGGAAAGTCATATCTTCCATCAGGGACTTGAAAGCCTGATGTGATGATCTTTATAATGTCTACAGTGATAATTGAGGGTTATTGTATTTCCTGACATTTAATAGCCTTTACCAACCATTGCGTAATCTTCATGAATTTAATATTGACTCACTCAAACTGGTGAGTCAGCTTTGGTGCACAAACATCAGGTTTCATAGAAAAAGCAGTACCTGGAAATGCAGCTCAGTTTGCATGGGTTTAGGCCATAGACATGGTTCTAAATTAACACCCGCCAACCCGCCAAATGCGGGTTAAAATTCATTTTGGCGGGTGTTAATTAAAACTTACTAGCCAGTTTGGCTGGTGATGCATGACATGAGGTTCTGTTCTCGGTCATTTATCCCCCTGGCAGCACTTCCTACATTTCCCATGAACACTGTGCTGTAATGCTACGTGATGACGTTTCATATGCTCATTGGCTGCACGCAGTTTGCAGTGAAACCAGCGCGAAAAAACATGGAAACGTATAGCGTCCATCAGAAAAAACAAGGAAGAAGAATGAATGGAGCCAGAGCAGGGACCATAGACTGAAAGAGGAGGGAGTTAGCTATTAAAGAAAAAAATTAAGGTTAAACTAAATGTGGCGGTGGTTGGGACAGATTTCTGGGGGCGAAAAGAGTAACGAGGCAGGGGATGAGGATATTACGGAGAGCCCCGCACGTCACCTGTAGGAGAAAAAAAATCAATCCGTGACGACGGTTTTGCAATCCGTCCCCTCAGTTTATAAACCGTACTCACAAATTCATAAACTGTTCCCTCGGTTTAACAAATTGTACCCACGGATTAACAAACCGTGCCCACGAATTCCCAATCCGTGCGCTCAGATTTTGTAAACCGTACCCTCGGTTTTTTAAATCTGTACCCACAAATTCATAATTCGTGCGCACACTTTCACAATCCGTTCCCTCGGATTTGTATTTGTAAACTGACACGCATTTGTAGCTCCGCCCCCACCGGCAGATTAATTTCTGTTTATTAAACATTATTTTTCATAGTATCCAATGAGTCCACGATCAGCATTCACAAATAGTCTTCTTTTTAGCGTTTATTTTAATAGTGATTATTATATTAATCACCAATAGGATAAGACACAGCCGCCTGTGTTTTATGACCAAAAAAAAAAAAAAAAAACGCTAAAAAGAAAATAAGGGTAAAAAGCAATACAAAACAAATAATATGCCGGTTATGTTTTCATTCCTTTTCTCTCTAACTGAATGCAATGTTATTTTCGGCCTCCTTATTTATTAATAACATTGACAGTGAAACATGCATCTAACTCCGGCAGGTGGGGTGGATGGAGCTTAGTATAATAAAATCAGAAAAATAAGTCTTCATGCATGTTAAGAAAGAATTGTAGACAAGCATTTACAAAACTATCAAAGTTTATTTAAAAATAAAGCAATTCATGAATTATTTTCTTTTAATCATTTATTTAGCCTACAAATTAAAATGATAAAAATAACTTTATTTTTATTTTTATCATTATTATATATTATTATACAGGTTATGCATAAGAATCTTTTATCCAAAACAATTTACAACAGGAACAGGAAAAAACAGGAAAAATTTACTCCAGAGTTAGTCACAATGCCAGGTTTATTTTACAATAATAATCAGTTGCTATTATAAGATTATTCCTTTATTATTATTAAACCTATTCCACATAATAATAGTCAATAAAACTGTATGTTAACAGGAGCTTGCTGCATGAATCCGTGAGTACGGTTTACATTTTGCGAAAGTGTGCGCACGGATTATGAATTTGTGGGTACGGATTCAAAAACCGAGGGTACGGTTTACAAAAACTGAGCGCACGGATTGGAAATTCGTGGGCACAATTTGTTAAACCAAGGTAACAGTTTATGAATTCGTGAGTACGGTTTATAAACTGATGTTTTTCATGCCAACAATGTTAATAAAATGATCAAATGCATTTAGTGGCACTCATAATTTGTTATTTTTACCGGAAAAAAAAAATGGCTAGTGGAAATTCTGATTGACTTTAGAAAGTTACCAGCCACATTGGCTGGTGATAAAAAAAGTTAATTTAGAACCCTGGCCATAGACTGTATAAAAACATGGACGTAGTGTCTGTGGCGTCACCCGTAGACTCCTGAAGTGTGCAGAGCGAGCCGTTGCCATCTTGGCAGCGCGTCACCGCACGACTCTCCCGGACAATCGAAAATGGGCAAAAGGGAAAGAGCTGGATGCTGAAGCCACGCCCACCTCGTTCGATAGAGCAGCCATATTGAGCGTTGCATTTTTTTTCCATACAAAACGATATGAGTGACATATCTATAGTCTTTGGCTCTAGCCAGGGCTTTTCCCCCATCATTCTCTCTCTCTCTCTCTCTCTCTCTCTCTCTCTCTGTCTCTATCTCTCCCACCCCCCTGTTGTTAATTTCTCTGAATAATCAGTATTGACATCAGCATATTGCTGTGCTGTCAGCTCTCTATTGTGGGAGATCAAACGGCCCTGTAGCCTACTGGGCAATGAATCTTTCATTCATGTCCATCTATATTCATGCATATTTTTTTATTCATCCTTTCTCCCATTGTCTGGACTCAAATGAGCCGAGGAAACTCTTCTGCACAGCACAGGGTCTGATTAGTAGTGGTGTGGCGATTGCTACAACTGCTCGAATTGTAACAGGAAGAAAATCCCCTAGGCACACATTGAAGAAGGGACACAAGCCATACCTAGAGACCATAATATCACAGAGACGTGCTAGTGCTGGACTGTTTTCACACAATACAGTAAAACACCAACTAGCAACCACTCAAAACACCCTAGCAACCACCCAAAACTATCCTCCGATTCTAATAAACCATACATCAATGAAAGAATATTTATTCAGCTTTCAGATGAATAAAAAAACTGACACTTAACACTGGTTTTGTGGTCCAGGGTAAACATTTAGTCTTTAATGCAGTCTTTCCTACCATTCACTTTGCCCATAGAACAGTTTGTGCATTAAAAAAATGCAATAAATCACGTTTAGTGTTGCAGTTCATTAAACTGCATTTTTTTTATCAGAAACAACAATTTATAACCACTCATGCCAGTACTGCAACCCTCATCCAAAAATTTCAGGACTAGCTGTAACCATAGCTATTTTTATAAAATACTTTCAGAATAATGTGACATATAATGTCTTGCAAAATGTCACATAGTTGCCAGGTACATAGTCTTCATTTAGTTTTTCCTGTCAGGATTGTGTAGCGCATATCTTCTGGTTTATTACAGATGGGCCCGTGAGACGCTCATGAGAAATTGCATTGTATTTTCTTTGTTATTCTGCTTCCTCCCACACAACACAAGTTTCAGTGCACACCTGGACAGTTTCCCCCTGACATTTCAGCAGCCAAACCCTGAGGGGGGACACATTTACATACTGATCATTGGAGATTGTCCTTCACTAGCGGCTCAGGGCGTAACACACTGCATTCGGCCGAGTGTGAGCAGAATCCATAATGAGAGAGAGAGCGAGAGACAACGAGAGGACAGGAAGAGAGATAGAAGAGAGTTCAAAGGTAGCGAGAGAGTGACTGTGATGTGAAGTTGATAGAGGGAGGTTAGTGTCTAATGGAAGAGCGGGGACTGTACTGCAGTGAGGGGACTGCAGCTTGTGCGGATGCGAGGGAGATCGTGAGATGAGCTCTAGCCTGTGCTGCTCTCTCGTTCTGGATGGGTGGCTCCATTAGGGAGGACAGAACTAATGCCTGGTAAGGGCTTTACCATTTCAGCAAGACTCCACCCCCCCTATTTGAAAAGCATGCTAACATTTTTCAAGCTGTTCAATAGATGTTTGCGCGTACAATAGCAGGTTGTTTTTGTTTCGCCAGCTGCATGAACAGTTTGCTTCGCTCCCTGATTTCAGAAGAGAGTTTGAAGCAGGACATGAATGCATGAAGCCCTGAAGATCAACTTACCTGATCTAGAATCTTGTGTAAAAGAACAAATCGATTGCTAGTCTTATCCCACTTAATTGAAGCTAAATATATTTGAGGCAGAGTGAAAGTTGTTTTTACTCTGCTGAAATTACTTCCACATATGTCCAGACTGGTTTATGTTAGTTTAGCTAATCTATTTACTACATCTGCAGAAGTTTTGTTAAGGTTATCTGCATTAAACCTTTGAAAGATACTATCTATCTATCTATCTATATATATATATATATATATATATATATATATATATATATATATATATATATATATATATATATATATATATATATACACACATACAGTTTTTATGTGCAAAATGTACAGCTTTGTTTTTAAAGTTTTGTCTGTAAAATAATAATAATAATAATTGTAAGTTTTGAATTGGTGAAGATTGCAATTACAAACGTTACTTTTCAGTACAGCTGGTCACAGACCGACTGCTGTAAAATTAACTGTTATAAAAAAAATATTTTATATGTTTATTTTTGTTCATGTATTTATGTATTCATTTATTTTTGACGTTTTCATTTACTTGCATTGCTGTTAAAGTAGGTATTAATGTATCTTATATATTTATTTATATATTAGTTTACATATATTTCTTCTCTCTCTCTTTTTTGAGGTTTTCTGTACAGCTATTCATGGACTGACATTGCTGTAAAATGTATTTTATTTATTTATTTATTTTTTGTAGTGGGGCAGCTCAAGTATGTTGGGCGCACAAGTACTGTGGCTCGTTTGCCCCATGGCCAAGCCAACATCAAAGTTAGTTCACTAACTTTTAATTCTAGTTTATTATATTATTTTTGACTATTGTATAATCAGAAAATTTCCTCTCATGTTTAGCCGGTCATGAACTTTTTAAAATGTCATTTAATTCGTATTTAGATAAATCTGTCCCTAAACGTCATGTTTAAAACTTATCTTTTCCTTGTCCAAGTAGGATAACACTTCGCATGGTAGTGACCAGCTGTGGTGGTCATTTCAGATGGTAGTGTTGCTTTGCTGAGTTACTGGATTGTTTTTTTTATTTTTCTATAATCTGGCTCTTTTCAGGATTTGCAGGATTGTCCATTAAAAAATCTCCTCAGGAGAAAACTCTTAAGGAGATAAGCAGGCTCTTCAGTACAGATGGCATTGCCAAGGGTGTAGATACTACTGTAAGTAGATGTCATCAGTTACTGTGTGAGGATAGTCATCATCCTAGCGGCTGTGCCAGTGAAGCAGATGTGACTATCTGTCTCCATTCATAAGACGAGATGTTTATGAAGCTCTCTGCTTGTGTAAGGATGTTTCTCAGGAGAGCTCGGATGCTAACAGGGTCTTTAAGGCAGTTAAGAATTACATAAAATAACAGCATATCAATGAAAGAGCACTGCTTGTAGCTTTAACTTTACCTATAATTTGATTTGCTTTATGGCAGATACAATTTCTAGAGTTATTGATTTCCTCATGGATCTGTTTCTCTGGTTTTTCTACACCAACAGAAGCAAACCTCACTCTGCACTCTCTAATTTCTTCTGTTTCCAGGTCGTTCGTGATCTAGATGAATGTATGTCTAAATCCAGAGCGTGTCCCCGTCACATAATCAGGGTGAAACCCCACGCGCCGACTGACCGCGTATCCCAGTTCTGAGCTCAAAATTAATTTGCCTCCATAACTCAGACAGATCACATCTCCAGTGTTCAGCCTCTTCAGACCCAACATAATCAGCATTTGCATGTACATTTCATGAAATTAGCAGTGTGTCTTACTGGAAATTCATATTATATATTTTATCAGTATTGATATGATCAAACAGTAGATATTAAAAGTTTATGACTATCCAAATCAATCAAGCATATTATTTTTTCTATTAAAATATAAAATTATAGTATATAATCAAATAGTTATATCAGAGGTTAATATAATTAAATAAATTAAAGGTTTGTGGCTGTGTGAATCAAAACGTATAAACCTTTTTTAAATATGAAAATATAATATTATAACATGTAATCAGATTTTTTAAATGTATTTAATATATTAATATAATTGATATTATTATATTAGATATAATACACACACACACACACACACACACACACACACACACACACACATATATATATATATATATATATATATATATATATATATATATATAAAATGTTTAATACATAATATTTCATATATAAACATTTTTTAGAGTTTAGGTTGTTATTCCTATTTATTTATTACTTTGATTTGAAGTTTGATATGTTTTAATTTTATAATTTTAAAAAGGTGTTCTTTTCTTCTTGTTTTTTTTTTTTTGTCAGTCAGTAAATAGGGCCTTGTGAAATCCACTTTAATTTTTACTAAATTCTGTTTTATTTTTTTCCCCCAAACTGTTTCATTTCTGTTTTAATTTTTCTGGATTCTGTTCTTTTCCCATTTTTATTTTACTTCACCCCTTTTCAATAGTTACATTTAAGTTTATTCATCAAAAAGAAAGACTAATTAATTAAAACCACGAAACCATACATTTTCACATCAATTTAATACAATTATAACAAAAATTACGTTTAGGGCTCTATGAAATGTTTTATTTTTTCTCACCATATTTTTTGTCAACAAATTCTGTGTTTTAGCATGTCTAATTATTTGAATTCATAAAACAACTTAAATTATTAAGTGTAATGACCTACTTTTGATTAATTCATACCAAATTTGACAAATTCTGTGACATTCCGCATTAAACAGTGAATTCTGTTTTTATGACTGGATTCTGTCCGAGTTTTCCACATCACGGAAATCATAGGGCCCTAAATAAAGCAGCTCTGAGCACAAATGTCAGCTCAGCTCAGGATAGATGTCGAGCTACTCCAGAAAATCAATGCAACCCTTCGAACTCTGGTATCATCAGTGATTGCCACCTAAAAGTGCAGATTGGTTTTGCATGTATTGAAGAGTGGAGGCTCAGGATCTTGTCATTTTCAAGATTTATCCAGCGTGGATTGGAAGGGAGATGTGCATTTGCTAAATCAAACCCATTTGATTCTTTCAGAGAAGAACAGAGAACAAATGATAGTCAATAGCTGGCTTTGTTTAGATTGGTATTGATTAGTATTTAATATGGTTGTCTATGGCCGGTTGGAAGGGAAGGAAGCAATCACAAGAGCAGAATGCTCAAAATCCTAGAAATCAGAAAGCAATGCTGTGACAGAGACCATATGTAATATTTAAACTGACTGAAACTCACAGATTCGCGTTGATTTGTGTGTGCATTTCAATGCCGTTTTATTAACAAAGAAACAAAACTTGTTTTCTTTTTATCCAGTGCACAAAGACCTTAATTGTTAATTAGTAGTGTGTGAAATTTTCATTTGAGCAATTTTGTTCACATCTCTAAAGTAAATCTCTTGGTCAGTACCTGTATCAAGTCATCCACTAATAATAAGTATGCATTTTCTAATTCGAAGCTCATAGAATACATGAATGTCCATTCAAAACAATACTTTAATTAGCACTTTGAACATTTAAACCTACTCAGTATTATTATTTTTGTTAACATCCTTGTATAATTGCATATAAACTCTTGATCAAAAGAGTCTCATTTTCAGTTCTTTTGCTTGCTGACAGTGACATCTGCTGAAGATATTTCAATAAGAGATTGACTTAAATAATGTAACTCTTAAAAAAATAGATGTTAATCAAAAATGTATTTAGATTTGTTTTAACATTTTATTATGAATTATTTTTAATATTTAAAAAAATAATTGTAATTTTTTTTGAAGATTTGTTGTAATATTTTATTAATCTTTCTGAATAATAATTCTAAATCAAATAATTCTTATAATAATTTTTCTGTCGTTAGTAAATACTTTATCTTTGTGTGTGTGTGTGTTTGTTTAAAGACTCTAGGATTTAGTTTTTAGGTTTTAAAGACCCAAATTTATTTATGCATCTTTTTTTTTTTCACAAAATCATGTTACTTTTGATAGTGTTTAGTTATTGCTGTGTCTATCCACCAGCAATAATAAATCCTGGATCTAGTTTCGGACCTCTTTAATCTACGTATTAAAGCCCATACATATCAGAGCTCCTTGTTAAGACTGTATTGTCCTGCTGTTTCATTTCATATTAAATATTATTTAGCAGAATGTTCAACCTGCCAGCAGCGCTACCCTCATTTAAAATCATAGGTTTTATGGGTTTTCATTCAGGCTATCTGCAGTGACAGCAGATTTTATCTGACATTATCTGAGGTGAATGCTGCAGTGAAGGTCAAATCAGAGACAGAATTCTTTCCCATACAAGGATGTTCTAGGTGATAATCCTGGTTTGATAACCTAAAGGAAAATTAGTGCAAAATGTACAGCAACCAAAACAAGTCAAAGGCACCGGGTCGTCCCAGGACAGACTGTCTCGTGTTTTGTCCTGCAGTGCGGTGTTCTGTCGTTTATCTTGCACCATATCCTTTAACAGCCTGAAGCTCTGACGCTTTATTTCTCCCTTTCATTATTTAAATGCAAGGCCATCCATTTCGTTATTAAAAAGAGCCGCCTGTGACACTTCCGAGAGGTCTCAGCCTTCTTTTCTTTTTACTTGTGCTTATTTGATTTTTATTCCAGAAGAAGCTCTTGGTTTGAAGTCTCTCATAATAATAAATATACTGTGAAAATTGCATTTGATGCTGCAGACTTCGCAATTCCTACATAAAAGACGGTAGTGCGCTGATGTTTTTGAAGGCTACAGTTCTTTCTTCTCATCACCCTTAAGATTAAAAAGCATCCAGACTTCTGTTATATGTATTTGTCTTTCAATTGTGTTAAACTCTTCCAAGGTCCCTGAGTGGTCGAGTCAGAGATCATGAAGTGGAACCTCTTCAAAAAGAAGCCAGAAGCCATGGTGGGCCCTGAGCCCACGGGACCCGGCGGCACCCACCTGTCACACAACATGACGATGGCCCCCGCTGTCTCCACACCAGCGGACAACTCCACCGAGGCTGAGGGACCCGTCAACAAGAACGATGTCTTTGAGGAAATCAAAAGCAAGTTCCTCAATGAGATCGATAAAATCCCATGTAAGTCCTGCAGAGATGCTTTACAGTCCCACAACATCAAGATAATCAATAGTGTATCATTATGCTCAAGATGTTTTATGGATTTAAATGCTGGCCAAATTGTCAGGCCCCTAGATATCTGACCAAGCTTACCTTCTTTCTGAACTACCGTAGAATTGCAATGCAATAAGATCAGCTTAGTTTACTCAAAAATGAGAATTTGTTGTGGTATTTAGAGAAATTTAGTATTGTATCACTTGCTCACCACTGGATGCTCTGCAGTGAATGGGTGCCAGAAAAATGCACAGATCAAGCACCGTTTACAAGTGAAAACCGTCCAAAACAGATCTTAACAAATATATGGGAGGACTTTGATGTAAGAGGACAACAGGGGATAATTTTTTCACTTGACGAAGCATTATTTTGGATTATGTACTTGCTTCCCTGGAGGAAGCGTTATTATATATGGATATATATATATATGGACTGTTTGGACTCTCATTCTGACGGCACCCATTCACTGTAATGTAATGCTAAATTTCTCCAAATCTGTTCCCTTGAAGATCAAACTCTACTACATCTTGGATGACCAGAGGTTGAGCACATTTTCAGAAAAATGTATTTTTGGGTGAACTATATCATTAACACGATGTGCTTTACTCCTTCAATTCAACATGCTGTCACAATTCACTATTACATTTTTCCTGAAAAAGTGTTTGTATTTGTAATATTTCATAAAATTGTCACAACTTCCTTCATCATTTTTGGCTGACGTTTAAAATCACCTTCATGCTCTTGAGGACAACCCATCTTTTAAATAATTTCTTGAATTTGTATCCCATGATGCTCTGCAGTGCCTCCATGGGCGCTCATCGCCATCGCTGTAGTGGCTGCCCTCCTCGTCCTCACCTGCTGCTTCTGTATCATTAAGAAATGCTGCTGTAAGAAGAAGAAGAACAAGAAAGGCAAAAAGGGAAAGGACGGCTTCAACATGAAGAACATGCAGGGTGGAGATGTATGTAACAGTGTTCAGTAGCACATAATGTAGCTAAATCAACTGATGCACACTTCAATCTGTTTGATTTTAGAATTAAAACTAGATGGTATTAACCTTAAGTATTAACTAGGCACTTCAACAAAAATGAGTGCTGCATCATTAAGAAATGAAAACAAGCCTCAGAGCACGTTAGTGTGTGTTCACTTCACTGATAATAAAGGAGAGGCTGTTATGTGATCAGCTTCATGCTTTTCTTTACTGTTTTTGTGAGTAATGTGAGTGTTTCGTTTTCTTTGAAGAGAAATGGTACACTGGATGTTCGAAAACAAGTGTGCTGCTCAAGTGATTTCGATCGTTAAAAGATTTTAAAGTTTCATTCTATGGAATGACTGGCTTTAATTATTATGTTATGTTCTGGTATGTATCATGAAATAATGTTACAGAATTCAGACCAGCAGTACAACTGTGAATGCAATATAGTTTCTTATTATTAAACAAAATGTAAATATTGAGTAACTTTTTTATACATTTTTTATACTTTTTTTGAACATTTTATAATCGATATTATCAGTTGCAGCTTGTAGTTAAAGCATGACAATGAGTCAGTTATAAAAACACTTCAGTGAATCGCTCTTAAAGACAGTCACTTAATTTGTTGCCGAATGCATCACTGTTTTTGAATTAATCAGTTCGAGCAACAAAAGAGTCAGTGAAAATCTCCACTTATAATGCATTACAAGAAATTTTCTCGCAAGGATGCACATCTTGAGGTAAACAATATATATACTTATTATTTTTTGACACAGAAGTAAGCCGTTTTCTTTGAATATGCGAGATTTCCGGTTCATCAGCAGGAAATAACGAGAAGAATAACATAAACTTGTCCATGTACTGTAAGACTTGCACTCTATTCATTTAAAAAAACTATATTCATTTTATATTCTGTTTTCTTTTTATTTATTGTATACCGGTAATTAAAAAAAACCTGCAAACTCAGACTTCTTATAGCACTTGCGTATAATTGCTCTTTTGTTATTTTTGATTGGTTCCATTGTCCTCATTTGTAAGTCGATTTAGATTTAAGCGTCTGCTAAACGACTAAATGTAAATGCAACAAGCCGCAGTAAAAGGTAAAACTGTTTGCACTACAAGTTCATGATTAAGATAATACATTAAAGTAATATGGAAAGCAATATTAAAGTAAAATTTATTTTGGAAAGTCACATTAATTTGCAATATCCTGCAGCAAAAATTGCTTTTTTTGCACATCTAAAAATAGCTGGACGTAGATGAAACCGTTTGCCAGACATATAAAATTTACAAATCTTATGGTAAAAATAAGGTGGATATGGTAGCATTTTGTCAGTATTATATATAATGTTAGTTTTGTTACTCCAGTGTATTATTACAAACACTTAAACATTTCCAGAAACATACTGTGCCCTCAGTTTTGGGGAAAGTTACTTTTTGAATGAATGCATTACAATAGTGTGTTACTTCATAAAAAAGTAACTAATTATGTTACTGAGTTGCTTTTTATGAAAAGTAATGCATTGCTTTATTTTTTGTCACCTAAACATTTTTGTTTATTAATTTTTATTAACAAAAATAATGGCCACTTTCACACGAAAAGTGAAATTATTGAGCCTCAGGCTAACTCTTCCTTTGCATCTCAGTCCCAGTTTCTCTCTGACGAGGACAGGACAGGTGTCAGTGAATAAATGGGAAAACAAAGTAACTTATGTTATTGTAATGCATTTACTTCAACTCTGGATGGCATAATGAAGTTTGCTTGATTTACAGTATTACGGAAATGTACAGATATCATTGGATATAGAAAAGACACTTATTTCATATTCTGATACTTAAAAACTAGGGATGCACGATATTGGATTTTGGCCGATATTCGATATGCCGATATTTTCTAAATAATTTTGGCCGATGCCGATACCGATACCGATATATATACAAATATATACTGATATATTTAAACTTTAATTTTACTGAAGAGAAATCCATGTATCTCTTCTGTACTGATTCTACCATAAATTTATTATTTTACAAATGTAGACAGACATTCACATCTGAAAAACAGGTCAATTATTTCACTTGGAGAATATCGGTTTGGCTCATCGGCAGAAATATTCATATCGGCCGATACCGATAATGGTCATTTTAAGCTTTTATCGGCCGATACCGATGTTGTGCCGATATTATCGTGCATCCCTATTAAAAACTGAATGCCAGAACTCTTTGCGTACAAATGTCTTAAACATTGCGGTGTGTCATTTCTCACACTGGTGTTGTTTACTGTCTTGACTGTCTTTGGTTCTGTTTTATGGTGTGTCGTGAGTTCAACCTCTCCCTTTCTCTCTGCTCTCCTTCCTCCCGCTATGTGTCTAATGCGCCGCATTTCTTTGACGCTCTCGGGCGTCGGCGCTACGGTAGGTGGACGGATGAACGGCACAGCTGTTTGGCCGCTGAGTGCTAGCACCGCGTTTGTGGGATTGGATGGAATGGCTGTTGTAACTTCCTTGTTTTAAGCCTTTTGTACCTGCTGCTTGTTAATACAATTAAAAACAAAGGAAAGTTACAATGCAAATGAAAAGTGGAGCAACAATGATCTTAATACAATAACAAACAGTTGTACTTGTGTAGGAAGTGTGAATGGAATAACTAATTATTAACTCACTAATACTGGCGAGATGTTTGGAGTTAGTAAGAGACGAGCCACGAGACTTACAATGAATGCATGTGTTAAAGGGCATGGCTGTTTTAACTGCACTAAAAGTCCTGATGTCTCAGGGGCTAGAACTAGCAGTAAACCTTATTTATATTAGCTCATGTTCTGTGATCATCTAATCGATTCAGTTTAATGTAACAAAAAATGTGAATTCTTTTAAAAGCAAATGGAAATTAAGAATTTGTTTTTAATATTAGCACATCATCTGCTGTGCCCTTTAATTTGTTGCTATATGGATATGGTTAGGAACTGACTCGAGAGTGACAATTTTTTTTGGTGGCACATTAAAACTCCTATCAAAATATAATAAAAATTTTTAAAGTCGTCATAAATCCTGGGTAAATTAGTTAATATTTCAAGCCCTACATTATATTGTCCCCAAGATGTAATGCACAAGGATTCACTTCATATAGCATAATAATTCTGTTCACGTAAAGTCAAGCCAAAAACTATTTAGACGCTTCAGCCACACTTAAAATGGCTCAATTGTATTAGATATTAAAATATCAAACCAAGTGGCATTTGAGATGCAAATGATGCATCATTTCTTTTTTAAATATTTGTTTTTCTATATTGTCTTAGGTAATGATGGTAAACGAAAACCCTTGTTGTAATGCACTAATGTCAAGACATTTTGAAGTGTGGTTAGTGTCCAAATACGTTTTGTGTCCACTGCATTACGCTGGAATTGTGGCCTATTCGTGCAAACAAAAAATTAATTCTGCACATTATAGATTTTTTTTTTCTCTCTTCCTTCAGTTTGGATGATTTTCAGAAACACACAAGAACGACATGTCAGCATTTCATGCGCCAAGAATAGAACAAAAGAGTCTGCTCTCCTTTAAAAATTAGCTGTCATCACTCGTTCCCTGGAGTATCACAGTTAAATTTATCATGCTGATGATGAGAAAAGGCTTGCTTGCCAAATTATGCATATCAGTAAAAGCTCTCTTGTTTTTCATTTACTACCAAACCTGATTTGAATGAGTTAAAACGTAATTGTATTAAAGAAGAAATTAAACTCTGGAAAGCCAAGATGAGCAAAGTGTCACCAATAAAAATTGTGAACTCGAGTCGTTTGCAACATCCAGCCCTGAATGACAACATACTCTGAGTGCACTAAGGCAGATAACAGTAGGTCAGGACAGGTAGAAGCATCTCTCCAACCTTACTGCAACTGAGCTTGAGGCATGCTTATAGACAGGAACCAGATATACTTTCATCCCAGATATCGACTCGCTAAAACAATGTGTCATTTGCCCCACAGAAAAACCAGGATGATGATGATGAAGAAGGAGAAACTGGTTTGACGGAGGAAGAGAAAGAGGAGGAAGAAAAAGAAGTGGAGAAACTTGGAAAGCTTCAGTATTCGTTAGATTACGACTTCCAGGATAACAAGGTTAGGATCAGATTAATGACATCATTCGCTGGAATATAACCTAATAACATCGCCCAGAATCATATCTGCCGAATGAAATACAATATTTGTTTCATACTAAATTTGGACTGCTGATTCCAATGCTAGTGGATGTTTTTGGCAAAAGCACATCACATTTTATCACAAAACATGATGCATTTTGTAGCATTTTTGCTTTCGACAGTCATTTAGGATGAAAAGTCTTGTAATGTTCCTCAGTCAGAATAAAAACACCACAGAGACATGATTCCCATCTTCCTCTGAGCCAGATTACAACTTTTTATTCAATCTTCGGCCAATTTCACAAGTATAAATGACTACTAAGACATTATTTTATGCTTAATTTCAAGGTCAGAGGCAGAAGAAAATGCCATCATGACTGTGTTTTCCAACACAATACTGAACATATTTTTCCACTCTTTTGTTTATTGTAGGTTAAGTGATATCTTTTAAATGGTTATTTGTTGTTAAAGAAAATTTACATTTGGCTGCTTTTATTTTGGAAGTGCATTATAGCTGAAACATTTTAAGATATTTTATATGCATATGGGCTTTTCTACAGAATTGATGCAAAATGCTGTCCTACAACCAAAAAAACATATTTAAAAAAGCAATTAGGTATTGCAATCCTAGATGTTTACTAAGATCCTTTTGTTATCTATTGAAACCACAATAATATTTAAAATATTAGTATGCTTTATATATATAAAATCATAATTTATTGGGTATTTTCAATTTGGAACTAAGCCCTAACCATTTTTTTTATTTTAATAATTGTAGTAAAATGAATGTAAAATTTTGTAAAAAAAAAAAAAAATAATATATATATATATATATATATATATATATATATATATATATATATATATATATATATATATATATATATATATATATATATATATATATATATATATATATATATATATTTTTTTTTTTTTTTTTTTTTTTTTTTTTTTTCATGTCACTACCAAAACAGTGTATGTTTTAATGTTTAGTCCATTGTCTGAGACCAATTTTAACTACACCCCTAAATTTAAGATCAGGAAATATCCCTCTGTCCCCTTCTCTCATAGCTACAATGTGTGAGTTCATAGGGCCCATCTTTTTGAGGTAAGAAAAATCTGTAACTTTAAGGACCGTCACTACATCTTTTTTATGCAATTAAGCACATTTTATTGGTTGTTATTCTGAGTTATTAAGGGAACACATAATCCTCATATTTGGGAGAAAAAAACTAAATTTTAGTACAGTTATCCAACTTTTAAAATATTTTTTAGTGGTGTTTTAGTATGCGAGTTACAAGTCTGTAATGTGATGTGGTCGCTACTGTCACTACCGAAAATGTGCAGTCATTACCAAAAATAAAGTATACTGGATTATCAGCAAATATATTAAGATAGTTTTCAGCTCAATGCATATTTAAATTTATAAATCCTTGACTTTGAAATCAGTATGATCAACTTTTTGCCTATTTCAAAGAAAAATTTGATTCAAAATACAACAAATCTCATAAATTACAAATGAAATATCGTGAAAAATGTATGAATTTTCTTTTTATAAAATAGCAAAAAAATCGATATTTACAATGTCGGCAATATCTTAATAGGTCAATATAACCCTTCTAATTAAATTATTATTACTGTGTTTTGGTAGTGACAAATTTGGGGAGAAGTCAAATATTCCATAAATTAAAAAAAATATTTTCGAAAAAAAAAAATTATTCTTCAAGACGCTTCCAACTTTTACTTAAGACCAATTCTGTAGAATAGCCCATATAGTTTTGTATGCACTCAAAATCATCAAATTAGGTATGAACTGTTTCTCATTTTATCATCTTTTTTTTTTTCTTTTTTTGGATAATGAAACGTGTTGTTAGTTATTAATTTTGGCTCATATTAAAATATATTAAGATGCATCTGGACACAATTAAATGATTAAGTACGAAAGTTTTGGGGTAATTAACAGGAAGTGTCCCACTGAAAAATAACAGCATGTTTGTGTTTGGACCAACATGAGGCTGAGTAAACAATGACAACGTTTTTAAATTTTTGGATTGAACTATTGTTTCAACTAATACATCTCTTAAACGTTCCCTGTATTATGATCTTTGAGGAAGCTTGTGCTCATGCTGCGCTGTATCTTTCACTGATGATGGTGTTTAGCAGCACGCCTCAGTATCTGCTGAGTCACAGCTGTAGCTAAAGATGCTTTCGGCTCAACCAAAATGAGTTTAAACAATCGTTAATGACTTACCATCGTTATTCTTACCATGTGTTTTAATATATATAAAGCCACATGATATTGCTAGAGGATTTTCAGACTGGAACAGTTGTACAATACAACTGTTTAGAGTCTCTTCTGCTCACCAGGGCAGCATTTATTTGATCAAAAATACAGTGAAATATTATAAATGTTTTCTATTTGAATAAGGCTAATTTCAGTGTAAATTTCTCAAGAAAATTCTGAGAAGCAGGAGACTATTGACTATTGTCTGTCCATTTAATATCATTTAAAATGTACCAAACAGATCTCATGTGGGATTTTATATTATTTCTAAAAGATATTCACTATGTCTCTTCCCTTGCTTCTGTTTTTCATTCACAGCTGACCGTGGGAATCATGCAGTGCGCCGATCTGATTTCCATGGACTCTGGAGGAACGTCCGACCCTTACGTTAGAGTCTTCATCCTTCCAGACAAGAAGAAGAAGTTTGACACCAAGGTGCACAAAAAGACCCTCAACCCAGTGTTCAACGAAACCTTTGTCTTCAAGGTAAGCAGTTTATTATTTTAAAAATAACTCTGTTGGGCAAATATAGATGCATAAAGCACATATATATGTATGATTTCTCAAACAGCAAAAACAGGTTTTTTGATAATATATTATAAAACTTGTATGATCGGTAAACCCCTGACTCTTATGCATTACAAATATTGAATAAAATACAAAAAGTAGTGATATGCCTCCAGAGATGTAGGTCTGTCATTAGTGTTTATTGGTGGTTTTCTGCAACACCAGCATGTCTCGTTTCGCTTCCAGCAGCTTCTGAATGAGCTTTAGTTTCCCAGAGTCAGTAATGAGCTCCGGGGGGCCCGAGCATCCTCTGATGGACACTGGGAGATCTCTAATAGTCTCACACAGAGAAAAGTGATCTAGGACAGAAACAATTGGCCATCTTCAAAGCCCCTGCCTTACAGTGAGAACGGCTGACTGTGTTTCTAAAAATGGATCGGCCGTATCTGCACACTGTACGAGTGAGATAAAGAAAACAAAGCCCAGTGAGGAGGAGGTTTTCTCATGCAAATTATTAGAAACATAAAATATATATATATATATATATATATATATATATATATATATATATATATATATATATATATTAGAAAAATCAACTAAACTGAACGTAATTTTTTATATGCTAATATATATATATATATTAAGATATCAAATTATATATATATATATATATATATATATATATATATATATATATATATATATATATATAAGGTTTTTATATTTTAATATTTGAAAAAAAAATAACATTTATATGCTTTTATTCACAGTTACTAATATTTAATATATTATACTATTTGATTATTTATTGTAATTTAATATTTTAGTATTTAAACCAAAAAATGAAGAAAGTTTATAGGCTTTGAGTCACATAGTCACAAACACATTTGATATATTATTTTTAAATATTTAGTATAATATAATATTTAAATATTTAAAATAGTATTTTATTATGCATTATAATTTAATATTTAAAAAATGTTTATCAGTTGTCATTCTTATTAGTCACACATTTTTCATATATTTTCATATATTTTATAGTTATACTTTGTGATCAAAAACATTTATGGTTTGGATTCACAATTTCACACTTTTGAATCAATATTATTTAGTACGTTTTATAAAATAATATAAATTTAGTATTTTAATATTTTTAAAACGAAGTCCCAAACTTATACTATTTCCTTTTATTTTAATATTTAAAAATGTCTTTAGGCTTTGCTTTACAAACTTTTATTATATTTTAATATAGAATATAGAAGAATAATTAATTACAATATTCAAAATTTTTGTTTTAATTAGCGAAAATATATTTTTAGACACATTTATTGAATAATCTGTTTCTATCTATATATCGATGGCAAAACTAAGCAAAAACAGTTTGGAGAATATGTTCTATGCTCAGATTTCTGACTCAGCACTGTTTGAAACACCTTTATGTATAATTTACATTGATTCTTCTCAATTGTTTTCATGTTAGATCCCATACGAGGAGCTGGGTGGGAAGACGCTGGTCATGTCTGTGTACGACTACGACCGCTTCTCCAAGCATGACATCATCGGTGAGGTCAAGCTACCCATGAACACTTTGGATCTGGGTCAGCCGATCGAGGAGTGGAGAGACCTGGACAGCGCTGAGAAAGAGGAGGTGATTATTAAAGAATCTGCTTTTATGATTTGAAATGAAGACTCGGGATCAGTACCTTCAAATCATAAATGATCACCCATTGAAATCTTCTTCTTTCAGCCGGAGAAGCTTGGTGACATCTGCATTTCTCTGCGTTATGTTCCCACTGCGGGCAAACTGACCGTTTGCATCCTCGAAGCCAAGAACCTGAAGAAGATGGACGTGGGCGGCCTGTCTGGTGAGAAACAAGCTGAGATATACGAGACCAGCAAGATATCTTTAATCTGTCCGATGCAATTAACTCGACATTTGACCTCTTGCAGACCCGTATGTGAAGATCCAGCTGTTGCAGAACGGCAAGCGGCTAAAGAAGAAGAAGACTACGGTGAAGAAGAACACACTGAACCCGTACTACAATGAGTCCTTCAGCTTTGAGATCCCTCTGGAGCAGATGCAGGTAGATTTATGTTTATTATTCTTATTATTTGTTTGGAAAAGTCACATCATGGAACATTTTTTCATATTCATCATTGCTTTTCTGAACATTTTTCCAAGAAAACAAAGACAAAATACAATGTTTTTTTAATAATAAATAGGAGAAAATAAATAAAAATACCAGTAAGAAATGTTTTTAAGATTTTTAAGAAGTTCAGTGCAGGGTTGTAATATAATATAATCAATTCTTATATTATTTCTGATGTATTTGAAACTTTTTCTGTTGACAGAATATAATAAATTACTTAATTAATAACAGGCTGTAAAACAATTCTTTGTAATTGTTTTCTTAGAAGCAGTTAACATTATTTAAAATAAATATTGGTAATCTGTAATATTTTATTTTGTCATTTTTTTTAGTTTTGGGGTGTAAAGCCCAAATGAAGCACTTTAAAAGTAAATGGGAATTTAATATCCAATACATATTTTACAATTTATGGACATTCACTTAAAAGGATTTCATTTAATTACAACTCCAGAAAATATGGTAATAATTAGCATTGTATCCAACACAATAAATCATCTGGAAAATAGGCAGGTGTAATAAAATTTTGTGCTACATTTTTCTAATTCCCTCCAATATGATGTTATAACAGTTTATACCAGAATAATGGTTGATTTTTTGATTGTAAAAAAAAACACGTTCTTGAACATACAGTAGAAACTGAAATATTGTGCAATATTAATACTAATCAACTTCAAAACAACTGTTTTCCATTTAAATATATACTGAATCATACATTGATTTTATAATTCGTCTGGCTATAAATGATTTTCCATTTTTTCTCTAGAAAATCCTTGTGGTGGTGACGGTCTTCGACTACGATAAGATCGGCAAAAACGATGCCATCGGGAAGATCTTCATTGGCAGCAGAGCCTCAGGCACGGCGCTTAAGCACTGGTCCGACATGTTGGCCAACCCGCGCCGTCCCATCGCCCAATGGCATCCCCTCCAACCGGAGGAAGACATCGATGGCGCTCTGGCTGCTCTTAATGCCAAGAAGTAACGTTTCACATCTCCTGACCTGACTAACCTACTAACTAACCAACCCGCCACTGCATGACACCCCACACTCATCCGTATGTGCTCTGCCAGTTTGTTTCGCATAATCACCAACAGATATACTGGAAAGAATATACTTGAAAAGATGAAAAATATCACGTTCGCCATGTAGTGTAAACCGAGGCAGGAGAAACGGTCACGTTTGGTCTGAAACAACATTTGCAAATAACATTGTGCACCTAAACAGCAAACGCAAAATGGCATTAGGAGAAGTAGCCAGCAGAATGATATTTTACACAGCCAAATTTGCCAGCCAAATACACAATATGCAAATACAAAAATAGTAAAAACCAACAATGAAAAATGCACAAAAAATCACTAAATGCACCATTTTTGCACCTACATGTCATATTATTTAACGTTTTCAACTGGATTAGGTCTAAATATTACTAAAGGATTTTATTTCTTTCCATGAACAGAGAATAATTAGTTTCAGGATGCTGTTGATTAAATGGAATTTTGTGCCTAATCATAAGTGCAAATAATAGTGAGTTTATGTTACAAATATCTACACATTTGCACAATTACAAAGCAATGATCACATTCACTTAAACATCGTAGGAAAAGCAACCGGTGTAGGGCAGATTTGTTTACATTGTCGATAAATAAATTAGGCTTAAGACAAATAAAAACGTCATATTTGCATATATGCGCCCAAAAGAAAGAGATTCAGGTCTATGGTTTTGTAACAGTGCTGTTAGATAGGACTGTGTTGATAAATGGGCTAATAATTCATTAAATTTTGCAATAAACATGTAACATGCGTCAAGCATGGTTTACACGGTCAGTGTAAAGGTATAGACGCATCTCTTTTACTGTAATGCTGCGATTACAGTGCCAAATCCAGACGTTCATGTATCTCACATAGAGAAGATCCCATCTGGCCAAACCTGACAGGCACTGAAGCTGGCTGTGAATGTATCGTGGGATCGTACAAATGATATTTGCACTCAGTTGTTGTGTCCTTGAGAGTTCGCTGTCGTGTTTTTGTGATCTTGGCCATACATTTGAATACCTGGAGCTCAGACTCATTCAGTAAACTCCACTCTCCGAGATGCCAAAGTATTATCTGGAACAGAATAGTAACTGGGCGTGTGGTAAACGATACTAATAAAGCAATCCGAAGCATTCAGCTCCACTCTTCATCCCCAATGATGCTTGTGTATATATGCATTGATCAGATTGGTTTCTACAGCATGTACCTATAAATTGATGTACATAGAAGCATGTTTTAAAGATAGAGCATAATTATATTGTGTACGTGTGGCATTTGTCATTTTGATAATAAATGTAGAGGGGAAAAAAATGCTCTGAATGCACATTTTATGAAACTTCCCTGAAAGGGTACAAGACATTTAAGAATATATTAATATAGGGTTTTTGAAAATACTTTTCAATTTGCAACAGAGAATTAAGAGCTGTGTGTAACGTGAGACTCGTGCTTGTGGTGTCAGTTTCATTTTATTTGCATTTGTTTCCCCTTCTTGTCCATGTATATTTGTCACGTTTCTGTGTTTATTCTGTCCTGTTGATGTGAAAATAAATAAAAATGTTCAGGTTGTGAATTTACAGGAATGTCTAGTTAGGGTGAATCTCACAAAAACACATTCGGGTTACAAGACACAAATTGTATTTTGCATTAAGATATGTTTAGGACCATTTTATTGCATTGCTTTAAGTAAAAAAAAAGTGCTTAATTTTTTATAAAATAGTCCTAAAATAGGCTTCATTTTATCATTTTCCTATTTCTTTATTTTGATATGACCTGAATGTTGTCCTGTGAGATGCACCTTTTAATGTACAGTGTGTAAAACCAATTGCTGAAACTCGAAGCCATATGCATGGGCCCTCGCAAAAGCTCATCGTTTTCGGACAAAACAAACACCTCAACAGAAATCAATAATATCAATCTTCATGCATTTGAGCCAGAACGATGGGAGAGCAACTGTCTGTTCAAAGATGCTCTTGTTCCTCACAATAACTGAAAGGATATGAAAGTGATGCCCTCGTGTTTATACGATGACAACTGGAGTCATTTGAGATTACATAATAGATAAACAGTGTATTCACATAATTGCTTGCAAATAAATTATTAAAAGATATGTATTATCATAATTATGGTGATCCAAGTGTACAATTGCATGACTTTATTATGCAATATGTGTGCAATTGACAACCAGCCCAATAGATCTATTGTTTATTTGTAAATTAAATTAAATTTAAGGATTTAAGATATATTTTCACATAATGATCTTTTGTTTTTCCTGTTTTTGGAAAATTACTGATCAGATGGCACTGCTGAAGTATTTTATTTCCATGTTTTAGATTTGGGCAGTTGAAATGTTTGTCTAAATCAAAATGCATAGAGCCCAGGATGGGTAATTAATGAATAAAGATAGTCTTTTAGTGGCCATTCAGATATGTTCTCATATTTATAGTTTTTTATTCCTTCATCGAATGCTCGGTCTGTTGTATGCAATCATTTATTTTCTATGACTTTCTGTTCGGTGGAACAGCCTTGGACTGTCTACAGCTGCTTAGAAATATCTGTCTGCTTCTGTGTGTTGTACTTCGCAATAGGACCAATGTAGAATAATGTCTTAATGTTTCTTCTGTGGACGTGAATCAAACCGCAGGGCTCTGGTGTTCCTCTGCAGAGCAAGCAACAAAATCCCAGTCTTCCCTGGGACACTGTGGATGCCCTTCCCTTTCTGTTTTCCATTCAGTGCATTCTAATATCAAACCATATTGTCACAAACTTTCCCGATTGCAATACTGCCAACATCTTGGCTTACTAACATCTCCTAACCTCCCTGTAAAGACTCTTCCAAAGAACTGATGCCTTCCTTTTGCGTTCGTCCATTGTGGAGGTTCCAGTGTTGTTGATTCCTTTCGTGGATGCTTTGGCATGCTTTGAAATTCCCTTCTCCAATCTTACCACATCGGCTAATGAAGAAAAAAGAAAGCCTTTCCTCTGGCCGCTCTTGTAGCTTCTTGTCATCCAGTACAACCAATGTAAAAACCAACCAGTAGAACGTCTACATGCAGATTTCTCCACGAGTTATCGATTAGTTAATCACAGGAAATAAAGTTCTTTTGAAATATATTATTTGTTTGGTGTGTCGGTCCTTAAAAATTAAACATGAATGTGTGATGAGTGACTGAATGAGTTTTATTCATAGGCTACTGTGGGATTTTTCTAGTACTCTTAGATTCTTTAAAGAATACAATGTGACCTTGGAACACAAACCAGTCATAAGGGTCAATGTTTTAGAATTGAGATTCATGCATCCCCTTACGAAAAAGTTGTTTATTCAAGTGTGCTGTTTGTATACTTCTTTTAAACTAAAGATAGGAAAAAGAATGCTTTTTATGTACTTCTAAGAAATATACTTAAAAGGACATTTAAGTATAGTTTACTTATACTAACAAAAGTCTAAATATATTTGAGCTATACTCCTAGAATCTGTGTTTTTATTATTATACGGTAGAGGGCGCTAGTACACATCTTCTGCACAGAATTTCCAAAAGAAGACACAAGGGAAGATAAAAAAGGAACACCAGATACTAACACATGTAATCTGACATGAAACAGCATCAAAACTGTAACGTTATGGAAAAAAATTTTGACTGATGAAGAGATAATAATTACGGTCAAGCTTTGGGGTGTTGATGGACTCCATCTACGTTTTGATTATCATTCTGAAACCAATTCATAGTCTTTTTTTCAGCTTTTTGTTCAAAATGTTATTTCTTTATTTATTTTTTCAATGTTACTTACCCTCATTAGTAGTAAGTGTTTAAAAAAAAAAAGAATGCATGAAGCTAGAATAAAACATTTTTTTAACAAGCAGATACCATGTTCTTTCTTTGGATGTTTTGTTTGTTCAGATATTCATATAACAAAATATATACACATTAAAACCTAAATAGGGACAGTAGTATACTTAAAGTATGATAAAGTATAAAGAAAACTTATGAGTATACCTGCTGTATAAAACTACTTAACTAGTAGTTTACTGACAGTATACTTCAATGTGTACAAAGTATTAGTAAACTATCAGTATACATATAAGTTCACTTTCAGTACAATTGCAGTACAAACTACAAACAGGTAAACTAGTTTTGTACTCAAAGTTTGCTACTGTTATACTTAAGGTATACTTAAAAGTTTACTTTGTATACTTTATAAAATTAACTTGAAGTATACTACTTTTTGGTAAGGGTCATCTGAATGCTGAATAAATAAGTTTCCATTGATGTCTGGTTTCTTAGTAAAAAAGCAATATTTGGGTGGGATACGACTAGTAGTCTGAAAATCTGGAATTTGAGTGAAAAAAAAAATCTAAATATGGAGAAAATAGCCTTTAAAGTTGTCCAAATGCAGTTCTTAGCAATGCATATTAATAGTCAAAATTTAAGTTTTATTTACGCCAGGAAACCATCTTCATGGACGATGATCTTTACTTAACACTAATCGATGAGTTGTTTTGGCAAAGGAAGAGAAAGAAAAATCGATCATTTTGAATATATTGTTGGCTTTTGCTACAGATATACCTTGCTACTTTTGGCTGGTTGTGTGATCCACTGTCACAAATTGTAACCAAAACAACATAGCTAACATATGAAAAATATCTAGGCCTATGTTTTTTTAGCTTTTGATACCTTAGTGATTTCAACGCTATTCGCTAATTTCTCACGAGGAGATCCCTGAAACCTGTTTGAATTGTTTAAAATATATAATGAGTAATAAGTATAATTATATAATATACAGTGAAATGTATAGTAAGTATTGTTCTGTGATGAAAATCAACTGTTTCTTCGTCGGTGAATTTTGATCCACTGTGATTGGTCCGCCCAACTATGTGGTGAGAAAAGTAACACCACGTGACAAAGCCCACCGGCGCGCTGAAATAGTATATCTTAAGGTAAAACGACAAATGTTGAATGTAAATAAAACACTTAATAATCATAATATAAGAGGTATTATTTAAGCCAACCGTATCCGCCCATTCTGTCGTTTATTAAATTTATAAGATTTCTCCTCTCGTGCAGCAGGTTTGATGTGCGCATGCCCAGTAACCCGGATGTGTCCATCCCAATCCTAAATCTGCCAACGAGACTTTTTTTTTTTTTTTTTTTTTTAGTAATTATCAATTTTCCACAAGCCAGAAAAGGCTACGGTTCATATGTGCAGGTAATGGGTTTGTATGTGATTTATATATGTGATGGTATTTGTTCTAATCAAACGCTAACTACAGTAATGTCATGCTTTTAGCACACTGTTGTGAGTGTGTTGTGTTGTTCTCCTACAGTCATGTCCTCTGATCTGGATCTTTCTCCTCCGGAGGTTCCTGAACCCACTCTCTTCGAGAGCCTCCTGCGTTATGGATTATTTCTAGGGGCTATTTTTCAGCTCGTCTGTATTTTAGCAATAATCCTCCCCACATCCAAGAGCCACGAACAGGTGCGAATAACTGATTCTTACTATTACTATGTTTTTATGTTAGGGTATGATAGTGATGGCACACATGTTATTGCAGCATAGGCCTTTTAAAACCTTGAGTGTTGTGCTCTGGTCACTTTGAAGATTTTGGGCTATTTGGTTTCCACAAAAAGTCTCCTTTCAGACTAACTTTAGTGGAGAAAAAACATCCTCAATACACGTCAATTATGAGTATTATTCATATGAGGGATTTTTCTAGTACTCCAAGATTCTTATAAGAATACAATATGACCCTGGACCATAAGGGTCGATAAAAACAAATCTAAATAAATAGATGCAATGCATTCCATTGATGCATTGTTTGTTAGGATCGGACAATATTTGGCTATTTGAAAATCTGTAATCTAAGGGTGCAAAAAAAAAAAATAATAATAATAATAAATCAAAATATTGAGAAAATCATCTTTAAAATTGTCCAAATTAAATTCTTAGCAATGCATATTACTAATAAAAAATTACGTTTTGATATATTTGCATTAGGAAATTTACAAAATATCTTCATGGAACATGATCTTTGCTTAATATCCTTAAGATTTTTAGCCAAAGAAAGAAATAGATCATTTTGACCCATTCAATGTATTGTTGTCTATTGCTACAAATATCCCCCAGCGACTTAAGACAATTACATAGCACTTGCAGGTCTGCAATTATGTCAACAATATTAAAAGAAATTAAGCAGCTCACAATATCGTTCACCTTATATAATGTTAAATTGTGGTTTTTCCTCCAGCCTTTATCCAATGTTCAGATTTCTGGAAATGTCTATACAGTCTATGGGAAATGTATGCAAATCATATTTAATTAGGTAATGCATCATTTGCATATTTAAACAACATTCCAGAAAACTTTTAATACTGGGATTAATCAGATGGGGGAAATATGTTAAATCTTTTAGTTCAAGATTTATTCTGTTCAGTTCAAATGATTTTATTCTGCTGTGTTTCGTAACTAAAGGTGGAGACGCCGGAGCCGGCTGACGCTCGCAGCTCGGATCAGAGCCGAAAGCCCAAGGGACCCGTTCAACAAATCCGGCAGAAACTGAAAAAGGAGAGCAAGAAGAAGAGATAGAGAGTGTGTGAGCCTGTGTCTGACAGACTCGCTAATGATGGATTCACTCACAGCATTAGAGGACGTGGATCAAACCAGACATTGCTCAGTTCAGTCATTAGATCATCTGGTTTGAGTTTGGGATTTACAGTGTCTTTCAAAACAGTGTTTGTATGACATGTCTTGTATGTGTCATTGTTTTTGACTAATATTTGTTTTTGTTTTTTTATTCTAATTTCAAGTACATTGATATGAATAAACTGATGACAATTTTTCTGCTTGTTTTTTTTTTCTGTTGTGGTAAATAAAATGTTTAGTACTAATAGAATGCAAGTCTAATGCATGCAAGATATTTATAAAAATAAAAAAAAGATTCTTGATCTTAGCGTTTCGTGACATTTGCCACGTATGTTAACCCATACTCGGAATTGGTGCTCTGCATTTAACCCATCCAAGTGCACACACACAGCATAAGTGATTTTGAGTACTTTATAATGAAATATATTTTGCATACAATTTCTATAAACTGTATGAATTACTTAATTTGCAATTTTAATTTTGCATAGGAAAATGCTTGGTCCGAAAATAGTTGATTGGCTTTCATTTATGAAATGGTAGCAACAGTATTTGAACAAAATATTAAGCACTCCGATATAAACATCAGGATTTAAATGATTGACTTAGCCATTAGACAATCTAATATAAACTACTACCAACTAATCAGCATCCACTTTTATTAGTATTATTATCTGACCATCATTTTGTTTTTCTACTCAAGTTACAACTTGTTACTTAAAACAAAAACAGACACTTTAAAACATTTTATTTCAATTGCACATCGATAAATATGTCTTACTAGGTCAAATTTTCATAAAAACATGATTTGAGAAAAATGGCATGATATATTTATATATATAAACAACAGTAAATCACACTAATGTTGCATATAACATGATCTTACTGGTCAAATTTTGGTGTACAAATCATATGAAAAACCAGAAATTTAAATATATATATAAATTCTTGATGTCTTGATCTGTGATGTTGCAGGATCTTGAGAGAAGATGATGATTTCTCTTCCTCAGTTGACATCAGAGATTATTTTTATGAACGAGGTCCTTTCTTATAACAGCATTCACTGCAAGGAAAAATATAAACCAAATCATTTGTGGTGTTTAGAGTTTCTTCATGTCTTTAATTCAGAACAGAAAGTCATAAATTTATGACGTTTAAATGTTGCAAAAAATATCTTTGGCAGTATTTTTGTTTTCCAAGACAAACATTTAAAGCTCTTAAATCAAGATACATTTATTTGAGATGCAAAACGAAGATATGAAACCTTGTTTTCTGAAAAAAAAAAAAAAAATAGTTGAGCTTATGGTTAAAAGAAGCAAACATCTGTCAATGAGGCATGAAAACTAGTTTCCTTTTGAATTAGGTGTATTTTTTGAGACCGTTGGCAGATATTTGTCCTTGTTTTAACCATAAACTCACTTTATTTTGATCATCTTCACAGAAAACAGCAATTAATTTTGCTGCTCAAGTAAAAGCATCCTAATTTAAGAATCTTTAGACATTTGCAGTTGAAAAACAAAAATAAGTTGTTTTCTCCAGTGTGTTTTCTCCAGTGTGATAAGAAATGTACAGTTGGTTTAGAGCAAAGCAATTCAAGCCTTATTTTGATTTTTTTGTCAAATGAAAAAAGTAATAGTTATTGGTTGTAAGTTTGCAAATCATTTGCTAATTACAGCTCATTGTGTTCCCTAGACATTTAGAGAACATACTGTCTTACTAAGTCTTAACTTTACCTTCATAATGTCTACCAAAACTGTGTTTGCTGAAGTGTGTATTACTGTTCCTACTGCTCAGCATTAATGACATAATCAAATCAAAGACTAAGTATTAAACTTCTGTTCCAGACATGAAAGGTTATACGTGCTGCTACTTTACAAAGTGATCAGATTAACTATTTTCTCCTGCTCAACCATGAAACTTATTAACAAGACTTTAAAGATATTGAATGGTGCATCATGGGTCAGTGACTCGCTGCAGCACACTGACTAGCCGCTAGATGGCAGCACTGAGTCTGACGCGACCCTCTCGCGCTTGCTTTAGTTGTGCTTCCTGTTTTTCTGCTCAGACAAGTTAGTGGGCTAAAAATGGAAAGTTTTCAGTCTAAAATTAGATTAGGGGACAGTAGGGATAGCATTTACAGGTATAATCAGCCTGAAATAGAAGCTGAGGCGAGGATGGGATTCTTTGTGATGCCCACACAGCCACCGCAGATAAAAACACATGTAATATTATTGAAAATATGGCTCACGGTTATCAGCTGCATCAGGCTTTACGAGAATGAAGAATACATTTTGTTTATTTAGGGATCGAATGCTTTTCTGGGAGATCGATGGTGTGTCCTGTTTGTCCCTGTGTGTGTGTTTTAGGTCATTTAGAGCTCAATAATGACCCAAATATATTAAACACTTCTCAAATCATCTGAAACTACAACTAATCATCTTATAATTTGGTTTCATATCATATTTGGTTTTCAACTGATAAATATCTAATAAATCAAAACTAAATATCAAATGTGGATTTAAATTATAGTGTCTTAAAATATAAATTTTTCCCATAAACACTTAAAAAAAAAAAATCTTGATGTCAAAAAAACTTTTGTTGTTGTTTGGTTTGGGAAGAAAACAATAGATAAGAAGTTCTACTAAAAGAAGAAAAAAAAACTAAAACCTGTTAAAAGCTTGTGTGTTGTAGATCACCGATAGACACTGTTATACTTGATCATTAAAAAACAAATATATTTAAATAGTGCAGGCTGATGCTTCAACATAAGCATATACCATTGTTTAACAACCTTGTAGCTCACTATACGTCTGTATTTAATGGTTTATGTTATCATTGGTTATCATAATTAATTTCCATATATAGGAAATACATTTTTACTTCAGAAAACCGATTATTCGAATTAAGCACCAGAGCTGGGTTAAAATTTATTCCGTTACTGATTTCATGATGAAAATTGTAGTTATTAACGTAATCTAAGATACTCACTTTAGGTAATGTATTCTGATTACTTTTTATCTAACTTTATCATCTATTGTCGGGGAAACACTATATATTTAATTTTTTAAGAAGTCAAAAATGTAAATATTTAAATCTTTTTTGTCCAGAACTGCAAGATCAACAATTTGTGAAGTCACTGGATATGATGAAGAAGTGTTTGACAGCATGTTTCACACAGTGTTAAGTAATTTGTACAATTATTTGTTTTTAAATATGATCTTATTAATTGAGAGGTGCTTTTTTCCTCTAAACTGAGAAGCATGGATGAGAAATTTATTTATATATGTCAACTGGTAGAGAATTTGGAGTATCATCTCTACGGCGGTTACAACTTATTGTTAAAACTTGTCGTCTGCACACATTTTTAAGCATTGCATTTTAAAACAAGTGATTTTAAAGGCGTTGAAGCGCAATAAGCAGCAAAAGAGAACTAATGTCATTATGCATGTGCAAACCATTGCAAATATCTTTGTTAACACAGTAAGTTAGGTGTCCAGTGAAAACAATCAGCTGAGAAGTTAATCAGTGTGTAATATCCTGGATCCGGGGCGGCTCTTAAAGTGACAGCAGTCTATTATTCCTGCAGTCTGTCATTCATATTAATCAAATAACAAAAGAGAATATTCCTCACTGCTCTTGACTAAATCACTTTTGTAACTTTGATAAGAAGAAATATATATTTAACTTACACAGTGAAGAATATATAATGTACAAAGTATTTCTGAATTATTTGCTCTACTGTAGTTTCTTTTTTTGTCCTATTTCTTATAATTTTCTTTCTTTTTCGTATAAGTTTCTTATTCTTTTTTTAATGTCTGACTGTTTACTTGTTTTCAGTGAGCTTGAGTTGTAGTTTTTTAGGCTTTTTGTGACACTAGTGAAAAAAAATTATTACATTTCCATGGTATCAATATATATATATAGTTACTCATATTGTGATATTTTGGTCATGTTGCCCACCCCTACATGTACAAACCGTCATCAAGATAGGCCTGATCCAGGTTCTCCTGCTTGATGGAGACTCTCACAGGACTGACGTTTCTCTGGTGCTGCACTGGCAGGTATGTCTGCTGATGGCTGCGGGCCGGAGGGGATCTCCCTGTGGTTGGGGACGCCCTCGAGCCGTACGCCTTCGGATGGGCCGTGGCGGAGCAGAGCTCTGAGACATCCAGGGTGGGGAACAGAGAGGCAGCAGTTTGGAAGCTGTCTCCCGCTATGGTGTGCTGGTAGGTGTTGGGTATGAATGCAGACACAGAGGTTGGGTGACCTGCTGCGTGAGCCGGCGAGCCGGAGAAGACTCCTGGCACCGTGTGACCCGGGAGATAGCGCATGGGTGCGTGTTGGGGGGCAGCAGGGTACGTGCAGTGAGCTCGCTGGTATGACGAGCCACCAGGCATCATGCAACCGTCTGCAAGATGACAAGAAGGAGGAGAAACGCCCATGATGGGACGCCCTGTGCAGCCTAACTGTGCGTATTGGTATTCTTCAACCGGCTCTGGTTTAATCTGTGGCACTAGAGAAGAAACATTTGGAATCAGAACATCTGGATCAGCTTAAAGACAACGGTATTTGTGCATGAAGTGAAATAAAATATGCATTTGCCCTTAGTAAACTCATTCAATTTGTAAACTAAATCTTGGTGTCATTTGTCTTTTTTTTTGGAATAAAAAAAGAGATTTGTAGGTCTATAACAAACAAAAATTAATAAATTAGCACGGTTCAAAACTATTTATGGTGTTGCATTTAAAAAAAACGCAGGTGTATTTGATCATAAAGACACTGGAGGTTTCACCTGAGAGGGGGGTGTAGGTGAAGTTTTGAGGCTGGCTGCATCTCTTCTTCCCGTTCAGAACGTGAAATTTGACTTTGACTGGGTGGTAGATGTTGGGATCTCGATATGGAGGGATTTCCAAAAACAGCAGGTTCTGATCGGAAACACAACTTACATTTAACAGCTTTATTCAAGGCTATGTATTACCTTGCTCTCCGAATAGTCTGAAGTACTTACAGATGTGCATTTGTCTCTGTAAACTTTCGCCTCAGCTTCCCATAACTGTAAGTCAACTACAACAATGAAACAGTAATTTAAATGGTGAAAAAAAAACTATGAATCATTTTTCTAACATAAGATGATAACGTATATTCTTTATGAATAACAGCATATTGTTATCAGCATTTCAGAATGATTTTTCTGGAGATCATGTGACACTGGAATAATGATGTTGAAAATTCAGTTTTCATCACAGGAATCAATTACAGTTTACAATATATTCAAATAGAAAACTGATCTTTTAAATTGCAATAATATTTCACAATATTCCAAAATTCAGCCTTAGTTTGAGACTTCTCTTCATAAAAAAATCCTACTGACCCCAATCTTTTGAAGGGTAGTGTACTTTTTTAAACTGAGAAGTTAATTTACAACCGCTCACAAACACATGCCCATGTGCATTCTCACTATTTAATGTTGGAAGCCACAACAAATATCTGGTCTGTGACTTCTACATGAGCAACAAAGAGAAAGTTTCATGCATAGTGGATGAAAGTCCCACTCTCCTGCTGTAACTGCTGCTCTGCAACCCTCACGTTGAGTACAGGAAAGGAAAGAGTCTCTGTGCTTGTAGAAGTTATCTGTGCAGAGCATAACCACATCCTCTCGCACCGCACTGCACACCTAAATGGAAAGTGCAGCGAAAACTCTGCTTGCGTCAGAAAGTGTAGGATGTCTCAGTGTGAGTCATGGCTGATGTATGCCATTGTCTTCAAGTTCTTCGACTCGACCTCTGCTGGACGCTGTTATTCAAAATATAATTGACGTTTTGGACCATTTTCCGGTTCTTCCACAAATAAATTCATAAAATGATTAACGATTTCTCCTTAACTGGTTTTGCATCTGTCAGTTTAATTTAATTTTGAACTTTGTCCATTTCATTTTCATGCAACTACTTCCATATGCTTTTGAATGTTTATGTACATATGCTGTGTGCTGCAAAGCAAACATTGGTTTTAAATCAGTAAACTGTGCCTTCATCTTACTGCGTTTATGTAGACTCTTAAATAATGACATTATTAAATATATGCATGCATAATAATTATAAAATGAGTAAATTATTAAGAGTAGTTTTTGATTTAGTGTTTAGCATTTCAAATTCCAATTAGACATGACAACTCGCTAAAAGGATTTCATATCAACTAACAATATATATATATATATAGGTGTTTGGTACAGAATCAGTGTCTTGACGTTATGTTTAGTGCGTAGGTGTTGGTTCTGAGGTTTCTGACGTCTTTAAACACTGACAGACAAACTGGCGGCTATGTAGATGTGTGTGTGTGTGTGTTTATGCAAGCTTTGCAAGGCTTATCTTTTTTTTCACTCTTGTGTTGTTGCAAAGGTTGTCCAAACCATACTGCAGTCTACCATGCCAGAGGCTTATGGATCCAGTCTGGACCACCTTTTGTCATCATATGCAAAGCATATCAATACAACTTTAAACAAATCATATGTCAATTTTCTTCACAGATGGCTGATAGTGCCTTGAGAAGTCAAATATTAAAAGAGTTATATGTTGGAGCTGTTAACACGCTGAAGATCAACTTTCACCTATTGTCAGCTTTTTTGAGAGTTATTCACCCATGTATAGTGTGATTAACATCTCTCTAACTGAATTCACACCTTAACGATTAGTTTTCACTTAAACTGTAGACCCTAACTTTGACGGTTGAGTGCCTAGTATTGAATCGCATTAGAGATACAGAGTGACTCCAAAAAAGGATTTGGATACTTTGGAATAGTCAAAATGTTATTGCATCAGATTACAAAATCTTAAATCAAATGTCTTTTATTTTAGTTTATCATCTGACGCAATCCATTTTTGGAGCCACCGACGACCTCTTTGCTCTCTAGACACCCACATTAGCCACTGAAATACACATTGGTTTACCATTACACTTATGATCAAAACAAAAGTGACCAAGCCTCTCGCTGAAGAGTTTTACTCACCATGTGTTTTCTCAAAGAAGATGACTTTGGACTCTGATGTGAAGTTCTGGCCCCGAAGGATCATCTGCGGTCCACCCAGAACCAAACAGTGGTCCAAGTCATGATGATCTACCACTGGATGCTCATGAGCAGACCTTTGAGCTGTAACAAACCCGCGGGAATCATGCATTTAATATTGAAAATATGATATTTGACCATTCTGATATCATCAGCATTGTGATTGTGCCTGATTGGCCAAATAACACATGCACATTCTGTATGGTGCCACAGATTTTTAAATAAATATTATATATATATATAATATTAAAGCAAATTTACAAAATGTCATGTATTAAAAAAGGTAATAATAATATAAAATTATGGGGTTGGCCACATATTATAAATGCAAAAAACATGCATTAAAATAGTGAAAAGTTTTAATGCATACAGCATTCAATAGTCTGTGAAGTCACTTGGAGAGAGATCCACTGGCCGCTGGGTTGAGGAACATGGACACGGAAGACCATTCTCACTCGTGTGTTTTTCCGTCCCACATCTGTCTCTCCTTTCCTCAGCTCAATGTCGGCATTTCTCAGTTTCAGGATACCAGCACAGTCAACTCTAAAATGTGAACGAAGAATTATCAGGCAAACAACTGTTTTTTTTTTTGTTTTTTTTTATCACTTAATGTTCCTTTTTTTAATCAATTCTGGGCTTCTTTTTATATTATAATAATGGAAATTATCGACTACCTATTTAAATAAGATACAATTTGGGCTATTTGACACTCTTTTTTTACAGAATATTTTTCCAGGTTTATTATTGGAAGTCAGTTTCAGGCACATACACTAAAGTCTACAAAACTGCTGCTGAATATATTTTCACCATTACTGACCAAGAATGTGGCTATCCAATAGCAGGTAAAGTAAAAGTTACGGTTTTTGCCAAAAAGAGATAGTTTGGAAGACGAGATTTACAGATTGTAGAAATAGGCATTTAAAACCACTGTTGTATTTGCCCAATTGTATATTTGCCTCAAAACCTCATAGCTATTAACATTCAGCACTCGTGACAACTTGCCCCAGTTGTCTTTATGAGATATCATTATCTTCTTACACAGCTCTCATGTTCTCCTTGGGTTCCAGTGGCACCTCTAGGATCTTGGTTCCGTTCAGCATTCGTTCCTGACTGCTGGTGGTGACGGTTTTGCCGGTGATGCGGTGGACCTGGTAGAAGGCGTGAGGTCTGAGGTTCCTGTCGTCAGCCGTGCCGATGAAGATCTGTAGAGCCAGCGGCTCGGTCCCGGTGTACCCTCGCAACTGAGACAGTTCATAAACCACAGTTTATATCTGCACAGTATGCCAACAATCAAAGATGAACTAGAATTTGAAGATAAACTGTTAATAAAATGGCATTGTGGTTGCATTTAAAAAGTGCCTGTATTTGTGTCTCAATGCAAATTGTTTACAGTAAATGTATGAAGTCATTTATCTTCACTTCCAACAGATACGATGCTGATACTCTGGGTGAGATATGCATATAGTTGAGAGAAAGGTTAAGTCAGTATAGATGATATGACATATTGTCTCAGCGATAGTAATGACAAAAACACAAATCCTCATTTTCCTAAATGTGGACATAGCACTTTGCGCCGTAACAGGGAAATAATGTCACAACAATCGTTGCATTATCTCTCTCTCTCTCTCTCCTCTTGTTTCTGTTATCAAGCTCTTCACTGACAGCCGTCTCAGTTTCGCCGACACACTTTCAATCGCTCTCACAAACTTTCTCACACATTTTTACATGCAGCGGTTCTCGAGAATTGTTATATTGGCTCCCCACGCATGCTTACAAAACCAAACAAAACCAACCTTTCTGCCCTCCCACGACTTTGACTTTTCTTCTAAATACGCAGAGTTGTCCTCGATTTACCTGAACGACAGGATGTCCTCCGGAAGATGCTTTGACGGCCCCTCGGCTGCCCTCGGTCTCGTAGTGGGCCCGGTGGTGCTGTCTGGGTTGAACCTCTATCCTGAGCTCATAATGCTCAGTGCTGCTGGGAAGAGGCCATTCCAGAGC